>NW_026600367.1:41893-141191 GCF_029448725.1 Salvelinus fontinalis
GCAGGCTTTATCAGGCTGTTCTGTCATAGATATAGAATGGTTCATCTAGCAGGCTTTATCAGGCTGTTCTGTTATAGATATAGAATGGTTCATCTATAAGAAGCAGTGCGACTTGGTTGGGTTGTGTTTCGGAGGACGCATGGCTCTCGACCGTCGCCTCTCCGGAGTCCGTACGGGAATTGCAGCGATGAGACAAGACTAACTACCAATTGGAAACCATGATATTGGGGAGAAAAAGAGGTTAAAAAAAATGGATATAAAATGGATATAAATACTCAGACAGAACAACAACAACCAGGAGGTCATTGGATCTGGTGTCGGGCTTTTCACACCTACCTTTTTCCACTCACAGTCATTGAAGCAGGGGTTGGTACCGGTTCAGGAAACAGAACCAAAAACTGTGAAAAATCAACAACAACTCAACTAACAGAAATAGAACCAGCAACTAAAGTGATCTCTAGTGTTCCGGAACAGAACTGTTATTTTCAAATCTTGAGAATCGGTTAATAATGTTATTTTTTGTTCCCGAAAATATTCTGTATTTAAGTAAAGTTCTGATGCTAGAAATTCCACAAAAACTCATGCCATGATGTCCAGGGCTTCAAGCCAAGCCCGTTACATGTCCACCCCTCTTTCTCACTCTCTACTCACCTGCATCTCATGCCTGCAGGGCATATCAAAATATGGAATGTGATGATTGTAAGCATGTTGGAAATGTACAGCCATCATTCTTCTCTGTTGTTTCTACATGCTAGAACATAACAATTGTGTGTCTTTCTCTGTCTCCAGATTTACAGCTGGCGGACGTTGTGGAGGCTGGTGGTTAATCAGAGATGATTCCTCATGAAGTCCATGGAGCCGTCCTCTCTGTCCCCTGGCGGGTGTCACTCTGCCCTCTCTAGACTACTGAGTCCAGGACACACAGTCACACAGTGAAGACCTGAAGGAGACCTGTTTGAGCCCACGACAACACTGAGAGAGAGAGAGATGTTTCCCATGCCAATAAAGCCCTTAAATTGAATTGTAGTTGAGAGAGAAACAGAGATAGGGACAGAGAGAGAGAGAAACAGAGATAGGGACAAAGAGAGAGAGAAACAGAGATAGGGACAAAGAGAGAGAGAAACAGAGATAGGGACAAAGAGAGAGAGAAACAGAGATAGGGACAGAGAGAGAGAGAAACAGAGATAGGGACAAAGAGAGAGAGAAACAGAGATAGGGACAGAGAGAGAGAAACAGTAGGTTCAAAAAACCTACTTGAGAGACAAACAAAGAGTGAAAACCAACCATGAAATCCAACCAGGAGAGGAGCCATGGCTGTCTACCTCCAAAGAAGCGTGAGATCCTAGCCCTGGAGCAGAGGCCTGTGGTGGTAACAGCAGCAGCTGAGATCCTGGCTCTGGAGCAGAGGCCTATGGTGGTACCAGCAGCAGCTGCAGCCTCAGCAGACACTACCCTACACACAGAGAACCTGGCTTGGCTGGCCAATGTAGCCAGCGAACGCTGCAGATCCACAGAAACTCCCAGCCCCAGGTTTCATGTCTCCTCGTCCTCCTCTTCATCCCCCTCCCCTTCTGCTACCTCTCTGTCTACGATTCCCCTGTCCTCTCTCTCCACTGTCTACCCCACTGGGGTGGGGCTCAGCCAACAGGGCGGGACAATCCAGTACGCCCAGCTGGCCCCTAACCTCCAATTCATTAGCTCGGGGCCGTACACTGGCTACATCTCCTCTCAGATCATCCAGTCCACTGCCACCAGTGTAGCCACCTCCACAGGGCAACAGCGCCACCATCTGGACGGCCACTGCTACACCGCCGCCCTCATCTCCCAGGCCACCAAGGTGTGTGTCTATTGTGTATGCATTCAGAAAGTATTCAGACCCCTTGACTTTTTCCACATTTTGTTACGTTATAGCCTTATTTTAAAATATATTAAATGGTTTCCCCCCCCTTATCAATCTACACACAATACCCCGTAATGACAAAGCAAAAACGTTTTTATTTTTTATTTTAGCAAATTTATTCAAAATAAAAAACTGAAAAATCAAATTAACACAAGTATTCAGACCCTTTACTCAGTACTTTGTCGAAGCACCTTTGGCAGCGATTACAACCTCAAGTCTTCCTGGGTATGACGCTACAAGCTTGGTACACCTGTATTTGGGGAGTTTCTCCCATTCTTCTCTGCAGAGCCTATCAAGCTCTGTCAGGTTGGATTGGAGCATTGCTGCACAGCTATTTTCAGGTCTCTCCAGAGATGTTCGATTGGGTTCAAGTCCAGGCTCTGGCTGGGCCACTCAAGGACATTCAGAGACTTGTCCCGAAGCCACTCCTGCATTGTCTATGCTGTGTGCTTAGGGTTGTTGTCCTGTTGGTAGGTGAACCTTTGCCCCAGTCTAAGGTCATCAGCTATCTGGAGCAGGTTTTCATCAAAGATCTCTCTGTATTTTGCTCCATTCATCTTTCCCTCGATTCTGACTAGTCTCCCAGTCCCAACCGCTGAAAAACCTCCCCACAGCATGATGCTGCCACCATCATTCTTCACTGTAAGGATGGTGCCAGGTCTCCGTCAGACGTGACATTTGGCATTCAGGTCAAACAGTTCAATCTTGGTTTCATCAGACCAGAGAATCTTGTTTCTCATGGTCTGAGAGTCCTTTAGGTGCCTTTTGGCAAACTCCAAGCGGGCTGTCATGTGCCTTTTATTGAGGAGTGGCTTCCGTCTGGTCAGTCTACCATAAAGGCCTTATTGATGGAGTGCTGCAGAGATGGATGTCCTTCTGGAAGGTTCTCCCATCTCCACAGAGGAACTCTGGAACTCTGTCAGAGTGACCATCGGGATCTTGGTTACCTCCCTGACCAAGGCCCTTCTCCCCCGATTGCTCAGTTTGGCCGGGCGGCCAGCTCTAGGTAGTCTTGGTGGTTCCAAACTTCTTCCATTTAAGAATGATGGAGGCAACTGTGTCTTTGGGGACCTTCAATGCTGCAGCCATTTTTTGGTACCCTTCCCCAGATCTATGCATCTACACAATCCTCTTTCAGAGCTCTACGGACAATTCCTTCGACCTCATGGCTTGGTTTTTGCTCTGAAATGCACTGTCAGCTGTGGGACCTTATATAGACAGGTGTACACTTTTCCAAATCATGTCCAATCAATTGAATTTACCACAGGTGGACTCCAATCAAGTTGTAGAAACATCTCAAGGATGATCAATGGAAACAGGATGCACCTGAGCTCAATTTTGAGTCTCATGGCAAAGGGTCTGAATACTTCTGTAAATAAGGTATTTTTACATGTATTTATATACATTTACAAAACTGTATTAAAACCTGTTTTTGCTTTGTCATTATGGGGTATTGTGTTCAGATTTTTATTTGATTTAATCCATTGTGGAAAAAGTCAAGGGGTCTGAATACTTTCCGAAGGCACCGTATATCAGTGTTGGGGAGTAGTGAACTACATGGAGTTCAACTAGTAAGTTAACGACATTTTGCAGTATTTGCTGGGAGTTGAACTAAATTATGTGTAGATCATTTCCTTATTTTATTTGTTTGTGTCAGACCTGCCCAATTCTCACTTAAAACATTGTTTTTGTGTTTAATAGACTAAATTGTGATCCGTTTTTGAAATTTGTAGACCATGACATTTCAGATTTCAATATGATAATGCATCATTAAGTGAAGTAATTGTTAGCTTGATGAACTATACTTTTCAGAGTAGCTTCCCCAACACTGGTATTTATTGTGTAATTAATTAGTATTATTATATATTTATTTGTGTTTTTTAATGTATTGCTTGGTGCGAACAAATATCCCCTTTGGGGCGATTAATGATGTACTATGTTATGTTAAGGCTGGTGACCAGCAGAACCAGCTCCAGATAGGACTGCCGTCTGACCTGGCTGTGTCCGTTGGAGGGACTACCGTCTCCCTGCCGACCTCCACCCACTTCCCCAGTACCCACCAGTACATCCAGCTGGACAGCAGCAGCCCTCTGACCGTCACCTCCCCTACCCAGGGCCACCTCCAGCCTCTCCAGCTCCACACCCACCCTGGGATGGGCCTCCTCCCCCACACCCTCACCCTCGCCCCCTCCCAGGTGCTGGTCCAGTATGCGGATGGGTTAGGGGTCAACAAAGCTGAGGGCGGACACACCAAGGTATTTATATCGTTTATCGTAACGATCGTAAGACATTTTTAGATGTTGAACTGTTTGCGAGGAGAGCTTGTGAGTAAGCATGTCATTGTACAGTTTAGACTACACTGTATCCTGTGGATATGACAAATAAAGATTGATTTGATTTGAAGGTGGTGCAGCTAAATGGAGAGCTGGAGAGGAGTTTCGGTAAACAGAGCTGTGCTGGCGTCAAAGGAACCTCCTACTCTAACCAGAACAATCAGCAGGTTCACCATGGATATGAAGCTCGACACATCCTCATTCCCGCAGACTACACTACCCAGGATTCAACGGGACTACAAACCTCCCTGGTGCTGGTAGCAAACGCCCAGGCCCACCCCCACCCTACCAGTGGTGCTGAGCAGGACAAGGTCCAGGTCCACCCATCACTAATACACAGTGAGGGAGGAGGCATCTGTCTAGGGAAACCTGTCTCCAGAACCTCCTCTTTCACCTCCCTCAACTCCTCTGATGCTCAGAAGGTCTCTTCTGCCCCTCACACGGTTATCCAGACCACCCACCACTCTGACCAGCATGTACACAGCCTGTACTCCACCACCCAGGCACCAATCATCGGCTACATCGCCAGGGCAGGTAACCAGCATGGCGTCAGCTACGCCACCCTGCCGCAGCACCTGGTCATCCCGGACGGCCAGTCCCTCCAGTCTCTCCTGATACCCGTTAACGGAGTCGGTGACGTTACCACCACTACGGACCTCGAGGCCGCCTGCTCGGTGACCGCCAGGACGGCCAGCACCACCGCCTCTCAGCTGGCTCCAGCGACCACATCCCTCCCCCGCCACACCTACCTCACTGCGTCCCTGTCCAAGTGTGAGATGCTGGGGTCGGACAGCCACCACCAGGCCCCTGCTGTACTCCAGGCCCAAGTACTACCCATCCAGCACATCCAAATCCCCTCTAACACAACTGCTACTGTGGTGGTGTCCCCCTCCCCTGCCCTAGCCCTAGTTCCCGCCCCTGTCCAGGCCTCCCCCTCTCTCTCCTCTTCCCTCTCCTCCTCTCCAGCCCTAGCTCCAGCCCCTGTCCAGGCCACCCCCTCTCCCTCCTCCTCTCCAACCACGCTCCCTCCGTTCTTCATGCGTGGCTCCATCATCCAGCTGGCGGATGGGGAGCTGAAGCGAGTGGAAGACCTGAAGACGGAGGACTTTATCCAGAGTGCTGAGATCAGCAGTGAGCTGAAGATTGACTCCAGCACTGTGGAACGCATCGACACAGGCCAGACACCCAGCGCTGTCATCATACAGTTCGGTGTCGGGGAACACAAAGCACAGGTAAGCTAGTGAAGCTTGTTGTTGTCTCCATTCCCCTAGACTCAGTGCCAGTCTGTTTGTACTTCCCTGCCAACGCCTTGTCACTCATTCTCACACCGCAATGGTGTTGAAAAGAGCACAAACAGATCTGAGATCAGGCTACCATAACCCCATCCTAATGTCTATGTTTATGCCAATAACAGTTTATTGTGTATCCTTTGTGTGTTGTATTCCTCTGCAGGTGTGCGTGGAGGTGCTGTTGGAGTACCCGTTCTTTGTGTTCGGCCAGGGCTGGTCGTCCTGCTGCCCTGACCGGACCACTCAGCTGTTGGAGCTGAGCTGTGCCAAGCTGTGTGTTGGGGACGTGTGTGTCTCCCTGACCCTCAGGAGCCTGAGGGGTGGCGACGGCTCTGTGTCTGGGAGGAACCACAGCAGCCAGGGTCACGAGGTCAAGCTGAGGCACAGCCACAACACTGGGGACATCACACAGGAGTCTAACCGGCAAGGGAACAGTCAGGGGAATAGCCAGAATAATGGTCAGAGTATTGATCAAATCAACAGTCAAATAAATAGTCAGAGCAACAGTCAGAGAGACAGTCAGAGAGACAGTCAGAGAGACGGTCAGAGAGACAGTCAGAGCAACAGTCAGAGAGACAGTCAGAGAGACAGTCAGAGAGACAGTCAGAGAGACAGTCAGAGAGACAGTCAGAGAGACGGTCAGAGAGACAGTCAGAGAGACGGTCAGAGAGACGGTCAGAGAGACGGTCAGAGAGACGGTCAGAGAGACGGTCAGAGAGACAGTCAGAGAGACAGTCAGAGAGACAGTCAGAGAGACGGTCAGAGAGACAGTCAGAGAGACAGTCAGAGAGACGGTCAGAGAGACAGTCAGAGAGACAGTCAGAGCAACGGTCAGAGAGACAGTCAGAGAGACAGTCAGAGAGACAGTCAGAGAGACGGTCAGAGCAACGGTCAGAGCAACGGTCAGAGAGACGGTCAGAGAGACGGTCAGAGAGACGGTCAGAGAGACGGTCAGAGAGACGGTCAGAGTATGGACAAGGACTTTAGGAACAGTTTGAATGCTGCAGGCAGCAACAGTGTCTTCCTGGTGCAGGTGGCCAAAACAGACAGGCTGACTAAGGAGGACAGGGGCGTCCCCCGCTCTGTGGACCAGGTGACAGGATCTGGACTGAGACCCGGATCTGGATCTGGACCAGGGGTCTACGGAGCTGGAGTTGGACCCAGGAGCACCTCGGACCTGCAGGCTGTCTCAGGGAATGGAGAGATGAGAGACAGAGAAAATGTAGAGGTGATAGGAAGAAACAATGGAGAGATGAGAGAGAGAGAACAGAATAGCCACATGCCCCCTTCGCCCCTCAAGACAGAAGTGGGTGAGGCAGACAAAGAAAAACCCTGCGGTCGTAAGAGGAGGTGGTCTGCTCCAGAGAGAGATCAGACCGAGAGGGCGGACGAGGAACCCCCTTTGACTCTGCCAAAACCCTCTTTTATAACTCAGCAAGTCAAACTCTCCATGGAGGGACGGTCAAATGTTAGTCGCTGAGGGAGCTGGAGTGTTGTACGGGAGGTAGGGAACATACTTTTATATGTTTGTAACGTTGTTAGTGCTGTTTGGTTTCATCTATCTATCCACATTAATGGAAAGGATTCGTTTACCTTGTATATACATGTTTTAGGATTCTATTTCTATGGAAGGAACCTTGTTGTCTCTGTGTTTGGCCCACTGTCTGGGAGGCCAGTCTCTCTCCAGAACACAGTGAGTGGCCCACTGTCTGGGAGGCCAGTCTCTCTCCAGAACACAGTGAGTGGCCCACTGTCTGGGAGGCCAGTCTCTCTCCAGAACACAGTGAGTGGCCCACTGCCTGGGGGGCCAGTCTCTCTCCAGAACACAGTGAGTGGCCCACTGTCTGGGAGGCCAGTCTCTCTCCAGAACACAGTGAGTGGCCCACTGTCTGGGAGGCCAGTCTCTCTCCAGAACACAGTGAGTGGCCCACTGTCTGGGAGGCCAGTCTCTCTCCAGAACACAGTGAGTGGCCCACTGCCTGGGGGGCCAGTCTCTCTCCAGAACACAGTGAGTGGCCCACTGTCTGGGAGGCCAGTCTCTCTCCAGAACACAGTGAGTGGCCCACTGTCTGGGAGGCCAGTCTCTCTCCAGAACACAGTGAGTGGCCCACTGTCTGGGAGGCCAGTCTCTCTCCAGAACACAGTGAGTGGCCCACTGTCTGGGAGGCCAGTCTCTCTCCAGAACACAGTGAGTGGGCCACTGTCTGGGAGGCCAGTCTCTCTCCAGAACACAGTGAGTGGCCCACTGTCTGGGAGGCCAGTCTCTCTCCAGAACACAGTGAGTGGCCCACTGTCTGGGAGGCCAGTCTCTTTCCAGAACACAGTTAGTGGCCCACTGCCTGGTAGGCCAGTCTCTCTCCAGAACACAGTGAGTGGCCCACTGTCTGGGAGGCCAGTCTCTTTCCAGAACACAGTTAGTGGCCCACTGCCTGGTAGGCCAGTCTCTCTCCAGAACACAGTGAGTGGCCCACTGTCTGGGAGGCCAGTCTCTCTCCAGAACACAGTGAGTGGGCCACTGTCTGGGAGGCCAGTCTCTCTCCAGAACACAGTGAGTGGCCCACTGTCTGGGAGTCCAGTCTCTCTCCAGAACACAGTGAGTGGGCCACTGTCTGGGAGGCCAGTCACTCTCCAGAACACAGTGAGTGGCCCACTGTCTGGGAGGCCAGTCTCTCTCCAGAACACAGTGAGTGGCCCACTGTCTGGGAGGCCAGTCTCTCTCCAGAACACAGTTAGTGGCCCACTGCCTGGGAGGCCAGTCTCTCTCCAGAACACAGTTAGTGGCCCACTGCCTGGGGGGCCAGTCTCTCTCCAGAACACAGTGAGTGGCCCACTGTCTGGGAGGCCAGTCTCTCTCCAGAACACAGTGAGTGGCCCACTGTCTGGGAGGCCAGTCTCTCTCCAGAACACAGTTAGTGGCCCACTGCCTGGGAGGCCAGTCTCTCTCCAGAACACAGTTAGTGGCCCACTGCCTGGGAGGCCAGTCTCTCTCCAGAACATAGTTAGTGGCCCACTGCCTGGGAGGCCAGTCTCTCCCCAGAACACGGTGAGTGGAAACTGTAGCGAGCAGATGGTTGACCTGGAAAGGCTTGAATTGACTGAACCATGAGATTTCTCCTCTATATTGACCTATAAAGTGAATTATGCATGTATGAGTTATATCAATTGATAGTACCTGCCTAGTTAGAATACAACCCTCTACTGCTCATCGTTACCCTCAGTCATCAGAACCCCCACCCCCCATATATTTGAGGACGTTGTTTTATGTGATGAAATGTAGTTTTCTTTTTGTTGCCTCAGGGCAACGTTGTGCAGTTAGGCTACTTTAAAGGGCAATACAATGCTGAATGATAGACATGTAAATTGCCAGACAATGGACCCAGGGACATTCTATGGGCCGAAGCAGCCTAACTGATCAGTTAAGATCATACCCTCTGGTTGTGAGGACAGTCACAGCGAGGAAGAATGGACCTCAGAATCAGGTTTGAGAGGCAGTGAAATACTAGTTTAGGGAAAAGCTTTCACTATCTGCTTTTCCATGGTGTTGTAGTAAGTACCCTTATGACACAGAACGCCCGAATCTAACCCCCCAAAAATAGGTTTTAATATTTGTTTCAATGAAAAACCACAATGTGTGCAGTAAAGGATTACTCATATACTGTATACAGTGCATTCCTGAATTATTCAGAACCCTTGACTTTTCATACATTTTGTTACGTTACAGCCTTATTCTGAAAATAATTTTTCTTTTAAATCTTCATCAATCTACACACAATACCACATAACGACAAAGTGGAAACAGGTTCTTAGACATTTTTTAACCCCTAAAAAACAGAAATACCTTATTTACGTAAGTATTCAAACCCTTTGCTTTGAGACTCGAAATGGATCTCAGGTGCATCATCCTTGAGACTCTTCCTAGAGCTGGCTGCCCGGCCAAACTGAGCAACCGGGAGAGAAGGGCCTTCAGGGAGGTGACCAAGAACCTTTTAAAAATCCACCTTTCCAGAAACAACTCTCTCACTGTTGCCGCCTGCTATAGACCACCCTCTGCCCCCAGCTGTGCCATGGACACCATATGTGAATTGATTGCCCCCCATCTATCTTCAGAGCTCGTGCTGCTAGGTGACCTAAACTGGGACATGCTTAACACCCCGGCCATCCTACAATCTAAGCTTGATGCCCTCAATGTCACACAATTTATCAATGAACCTACCAGGTACAACCCCAAATCCGTAAACACGGGCACCCTCATAGATATCATCCTAACCAACCTGCCCTCCAAATACACCTCTGCTGTTTTCAAGATCTCAGCGATCACTGCCTCATTGCCTGCATCCGTAATGGGTCTGCGGTCAAACGACCACCCCTCATCACTGTCAAACGCTCCCTAAAACACTTCAGCGTGCAGGCCTTTCTAATCGACCTGGCCGGGGTATCCTGGAATGATATTAACCTCATCCTGTCAGTAGAGGATGCTTGGTTATTCTTTAAAAGTGTCTACCTCATCTTAAACAAGCATGCTCCATTCAAAAAATGTAGAACCAGGAACAGATATAGCCCATGGTTCACTCCAGACCTGACTGCCCTTGACCAGCACAAAAACATCCTGTGGCGTATTGCATTAACATCGAATAGCCCCTGCGATATGCAACTTTTCAGGAAAGTTAGGAACCAATATACACAGTCAGTTAGGAAAGTTAAGGCTAGCTTTTTCAAACATAAATTTGCATCCTGTAGCACAAACTCCAAAAGGTTCTGGGACACTGTAAAGTCCATGGAGAATAAGAGCACCTCCTCCCAGCTGCCCACTGCACTGAGGCTAGGAAACACTGTCAACACCGATAAATACACTATAATGGAGAATTTCAATAAGCATTTCTCTACGGCTGGCCATGCTTTCCACCTGGCTACCCCTACCACTGTCAACTGCCCGGTACCCCCAACAGCAACTCGCCCAAGCCTCCCCCATTTCTCCTTCACCCAAATCCAGATAGCTGATGTTCTGAAAGAGCTGTAAAATCTGGACCCCTACAAATCAGCCGGGCTAGACAATCTGGACCCTCTCTTTCTAAAATTATCTTTCCCGAAATTGTTGCAACCCCTATTACTAGCCTGTTCAACCTCTCTTTCCTATTGTCTGAGATTCCCAAAGATTGGAAAGTTGCTGCGATCATCCCCCTCTTCAAAGGGGGAGACACTCTAGACCCAAACTGCTACAGACCTATATCTATCCTACCCTGCCTTTCTAAGGTCTTCGAAAGCCAAGTTAACAAACAGATTTCTGACCATTTCGAATCCCACCGTACCTTCTCCACTATGCAATCTGGTTTCAGAGCTGGTCATGGGTACACCTCAGACACGCTTAAGGTCCTAAACGATATCATAACCGCCATCGATAAGAGACATTACTGTGCAGCCATATTCATCAACCTGACCAAGGCTTTCGACTCTGTCAATCACCACATTCTTATCGGCAGACTTAACAGCCTTGGTTTCTCAAATTACTGCCTCGCCTGATTCATCAACTACTTCTCTGATAGAGTTGTGTGCCAAATCGGAGGTCCTGTTGTCTGGACCTCTGGCAGTCTCTATGGGGGTGCCGCAGGGTTCAATCCTCGGACCGACTCTCTTCTCTGTATACATCAATGATGTCGCTCTTGCTACTGGTGATTCTTTGATCCACCTCTACGCAGATGACACCATTCTGTATACTTCTGGCCCTTCTTTGGACACTGTGTTAACTAACCTCCAGACGAGCTTCAATGCCATACAACTCTCCTTCCGTTGCCTCCAACTGCTCTTAAATGCAAGTAAAACTAAATGCATGCTCTTCAACCGATTGTTGCCCGCACCTGCCCGCCCGTCCAGCATCACTACTCTGGACAGTTCTGACTGTGGACAACTACAAATACCTAGGTGTCTGGTTAGACTGTAAACTCTCCTTCCAGACTCACATTAAGCATCTCCAATACAAAATTAAATCTAGAATCGGCTTCCTATTTCGCAACAAAGCCTCCTTCCCTCATGCTGCCAAACTTACCCTCGTAAAACTGACTATCCTAACGATCCTCGACTTTGGCAATGTCATTTACAAAATAGCCTTCAACACTCTACCTAATAAATTGAATGCAGTCTATCACAGTGCCATCCGTTTTGTCACCAAAGCCCCATATACTACCCACCACTGCGACCTGTATGCTCTCGTTGGCTGGCCCTCGCTTCATACTCGTCGCCAAACCCACTGGCTCCAGGTCATCTACAAGTCTCTGCTAGGTAAAGCCCCGCCTTACCTCAGCTCACTGGTCGACATAGCAGCACCCACCCATAGCACACGCCCCAGCAGGTATATCTCACTAGTCACCCCCAAAGCAAATTCCTCCTTTGGCCGCCTTTCCTTCCAGTTTTCTGCTGCCAATGAATGGAAAGAACTGCAAAAATCACTGAAGCTGGAGACTCATATCTCCCTCACTAACTTTAAGCACCAGCTGTCAGAGCAGCTCACAGATCACTTCATCTGTACATAGCCCATCTGTAATATAGTCCGTCCAACTACCTCATCCCCATACTGTATTTATTTATTTATCTTGGTCCTTTGCACCCCAGTATCTCTACTTGCACATTCATCTTCTGCACATCAATCACTCCAGTGTTTAATTGGTATATTGTGATTACTTCGCCACCATGGCCTATTTATTGCCTTACCTCCCTTATCTTACCTCATTTGCACACACTGTATATAGACTTTTTCTATTGTATTATTAACTGTATGTTTGTTTATTCCATGTGTAACTCTGTGTTGTTGTATGTGTTGAACTGCTTTAGTTTATTCTTGGCCAGGTCGCAGTTGTAAATGAGAACTTGTTCTCAACTAGCCTACCTGGTTAAATAAAGGTGAAGTAACTAAATAAAAACCCGATGGTCACTCTGCCAGAGCTCCAGAGTTCCTCTGTGGAGATGGAAGAACCTTCCAGAAGGACATCCATCTCTGCAGCACTCCACCAATCAGGCCTTTATGGTAGAGTGGCCAGACGTAAGCCACTCCTCAGTAAAAGGCACATGACAGCCCGCTTGGAGTTTGCCAAAAGGCCCCTAAAGGACTCTGACCATGAGAAACATGATGAAATCAAGATTAAACTTGTTGGCCTGAATGCCAAGCATCACGTCTGGAGGAAACTTGGTACCATCCCTGCGGGGAAACATGGTGGTGGCAGCATCATGCTGTGGGGATGTTTTTCAGCAGCAGGGACTGGGAGGCTAGTCAGGATCGAGGGAAAGATGAACGGAGCAAAGTACAGGGAGATCTTTGATGAAAACCTGCTCCAGAGTGCTCAGGACCTTAGACTGGGGCGAAGGTTCACCTTCCAACAGGACAACAACCCTAAGCACACAGCATAGACAATGCAGGAGTGGCTTCGGGACAAGTCTCTGAATGTCCTTGAGTGACCCAGCCAGAGCCTGGACTTGAACCCGATCGAACATCTCTGGAGAGACCTGTAAATAGCTGTGCAGCAACGCACCCCATCCAACCTGACAGAGCTTGAGAGGATCTGCAGAGAAGAAACTCCACAAATACAAGTGTGCCAAGCTTGTAGCATCATACCTAGAAGACTTGATGCGGTAATCGCTGCCAAAGGTGCTTCAAAAAAGTACTGAGTAAAGGGTCTGAATACTTACGTGATATTTCTGTTTGTTTTTTTAGCAAAAAAAACAAAACACTTTTGTTTTGTCATTATGGCGTGTTGTGTGTAGATTGATTGAAAATTTGGAAAAAGTCAAGGGGTCTGAACACTTTCCGTAGGCACTGTATGTTGCAATCATTTTGGTTTACAGAAATGTGGGTGCGTCTGATTTTGTTATGGGCCATATTCCAGAAAGTGAATTCAAAGAGTAATGATATTGATTTGAACATCAACCAATGTCTACAGGACAGGGTTGGTTGTATCTTTGATAGCCAGGTTGTGTCTCAAATGGCACCCTTTTTCCTATATAGTGCACTAACTTTGGGCTCTGATCAGATGTAGTGCACTATAAAGCGAAGAGGGTGCCGTTTGGGACGCATACTTTGTGATTTAATGTCTACATTCCCTTCTTGTTTTAGATATACTGTTGTAAGTTACCTGCTAGCTTCATTCAAGTTACCTGCTAGCTTCATTCAAGTTACCTGCTAGCTTCATTCAAGTTACCTGCTAGCTTCATTCAAGTTACCTGCTAGCTTCATTCAAGTTACCTGCTAGCTTCATTCAAGTTACCTGCTAGCTTCATTCAAGTTACCTGCTAGCTTCATTCAAGTTACCTGCTAGCTTCATTCAAGTTACCTGCTAGCTTCATTCAAGTTACCTGCTAGCTTCATTCAAGTTACCTGCTAGCTTCATTGAAGTTACCTGATAGTTTCATGCTGTTGTAAGTTACCTGATAGTTTCATGCTGTTGTAAGTTACCTGATAGCTTCTCCTGCAGTGAGTTCTACTTCACCTTTTATCGGAGGCTTTCTGTGGTTCTTCTGGACGTTATACAACGTTTTACAGTGGTTCTTCTGGACGTTATACAACGTTTTACAGTGGTTCTTCTGGACGTTATACAACGTTTTACAGTGGTTCTTCTGGATGTTATACAACGTTTTATAGTGGTTCTTCTGGACGTTATACAACGTTTTACAGTGGTTCTTCTGGATGTTATACAACGTTTTACAGTGGTTCTTCTGGACGTTATACAACGTTTACAGTGGTTCTTCTGGACGTTATACAACGTTTTACGTTGGTTCTTCTGGACTATATACAACGTTTTACAGTGGTTCTTCTGGACGTTATACAACGTTTTACAGTGGTTCTTCTGGATGTTATACAACGTTTTACAGTGGTTCTTCTGGACGTTATACAATGTTTTAGGTGGTGGAGGGAGAGCCACTGACATTGAACTACAGGCATAGTGAACCTGTCCAATTAACTTAGTTGTAATTGTGTTGTTTGTGCAACACCTGAATTATAGGTTTGTGTTTTTCCATGTTAAATCATTACAGCCCAATGACCCTCTAAAATGTCTCTGATTCACTTTCATCAGTTATTTGTATGAATGACATCCCATGTAAAACTCAAACCTCAACTTGCAATATGTCACCTGAGAATACATTGTATCTTCACGTGACATGAATCATTAAAATTTATATTTTCATACTTTTAATTCAGGCAAATCAGAGTAATCATGGTACTATCAAGTGAAGAAGCTAGAGTCAAGATCATCAGTGATTATGGACCAGTGCCATTGGTTCAGCAGTGGACCAGTGCCATTGGTTCAGCAGTGGACCAGTGCCATTGGTTCAGCAGTGGACCAGTGCCATTGGTTCAGCAGTGGACCAGTGCCATTGGTTCAACAGTGGACCAGTGCCATTGGTTCAGCAGTAGATGAACATGTGCACATGCATGTGGACATTTCTCTACATTCTGTAACTACCTGGCCTCACTACCCACCCATGTGTACCCAACTTACTTTAGACTGAATTCTCACAGGTGTCTCTCCTTTCTTTTCTTTCAATTTAAAATTATATTATTTAAAAAAATTCTTATAGCCAAAATAAAGTAGTTTACAGAACTCAGGAATTGTGTGTGTGTGTGTGTGTGTGTGTGTGTGTGTGTGTGTGTGTGTGTGTGTGTGTGTGTGTGTGTGTCTGATTATCATAAAACTGTTTATCATCAAAGAAAGCAATTGGATATTTTCAAATTCATTGAGAGAGAGAGAAGGGAGAGAGAGGAGGGAGAGAGGGAGACAGAGAATAGAATGAATAGAGATTATTAGACTGTTGTTTGCATCTTGCCAATAATCAGGTGAACTGGCAGAGAAACAGACGCCGCCCATTGACTGTTTTCCCCTGAGATATGTATGTGCTAAAATATAAACATTGTTGTAGATATTATACAAAATAGGATCATTGTTATTATTGTACAATCTGTCAATTAAAAATGTTCATGCATTGGTCCGCAACCCCAAAAAAAGGTTGTGAAATAACTTTTCTGTGTACCTCATATGTAAGATACATTTATGTACAACAGGAAACAGGAAACAAGAGGAATAGAAGACTTCAAAGTTGCTTTTCTAACTGTGGTATTACGTTTTAATTTGTAGGATATACTCCAATCTGTTCTGTATGATCTATGGTCTCTTTCTTAGGAGAGTTTTTGCAGGTTTATGGACAAAATATTTCAGTTGTAATTTTTTTCAACATTTAATTTAGATTTGAACAAATTTGTTTAAAGAAACACAAAAGAACATGAACAAATGTATTGTCTCTGTATTATCAGAATAATAAATAACAGAGTCAACTGAAATCCTGTCTTTTAACTGGCTCATCTGTCTTTCATCCATCTTTCAAGAGGAGCAACAGAGCAGCTGCTTACTCTAGTGCTCTGTTATTCCAGCCTGGACTCATAGACTACACGTAGCATACTCTAGTGCTCTGTTTTTCCAGCCTGGTCTCATAGACTACACGTAACATACTCTAGTGCTCTGTTATTCCAGCCTGGTCTCATAGACTACACGTAACATAGTCTAGTGCTCTGTTATTCCAGCCTGCTCTCATAGACTACACGTAACATATTCTAGTGCTCTGTTTTTCCAGCCTGGTCTCATAGACTACACGTAACATACTCTAGTGCTCTGTTTTTCCAGCCTGGTCTCATAGACTACACGTAACATACTCTAGTGCTCTGTTTTTTCCAGCCTGGTCTCATAGACTACACGTAACATACTCTAGCACTCTGTTTTTCCCAGCCTGGTCTCATAGACTACACGTAACATACTCTAGTGCTCTGTTTTTCCAGCCTGGTCTCATAGACTACACGTAACATACTCTAGTGCTCTGTTTTTTACAGCCTGGTCTCATAGACTACAAGTAACATACTCTAGCACTCTGTTTTTTCCAGCCTGGTCTCATAGACTACACGTAACATACTCTAGTGCTCTGTTTTTCCAGCCTGGTGTCATAGACTACACGTAGCATAGTAAATGTAAATACAAATTCTGAAACACTCAATTTAGTATGATATGTTACATTTGATATGGTTACATAAGACAGAAGGTTACTTAACCTCTACCGAGTACCTAACCCGGATTCGGGAGCACCCCCCACCCCCCCCCCCCCACCCCCCCCCCCCCCACACTGATTAGCATCGTTAGCATAGCGTCACAATTAAATAGTAGCATCTAAATATCATTAAATCACAAGTCCAAGACACCCAATGAAAGACACAGATCTTGTGAATAAAACCACCATTTCAGATTTTTTAAATGTTTTACAGGGAAGACACAATATGTAAATCTATTAGCTAAACACGTTAGCAAAAGACACCATTTTCTTACTCCAACAGTTTTTTCCTGCGTCAGTAGCTATCACTAATTCGACTAAATGAAAATATATATAGCCACTAACCAACAAACAAATTCATAAGATGACAGTCTGATAACATATTTATGGTATAGCATAGTTTTTTTTTTTAAATGTGCATTTTTCAGGTATAAATCACAGTTCTACATTGCAGCTGCAATCTGATATAGTGCTGATGCAGCCAGAACAATTACAGAGACCAACTTCATATAACTAATTACTTGTCTTAAAACATTTCAGAAAAAATACACAGCGTACAGATATTGAAAGCCCAACATCTGGTGAATCCAAACAATATTTCAGATTTATTAAATGTTTTATAGCGAAAACAAAATGTAGCGCTAAATTAGCATAGCCACGCCAGCCAGAACCAGCTGGGCGCGCCCGACCAGTTCACATGCACGACAGATATATGAAATAACATCGTAAATTGGGTCTTACTATTGCTAATCTTTCATCAGAATGTTGATAAAGGTGTCCTTAGTCCTGATGAGTCGTTCAATCCATTCACAATGGCAACTTTCCCTCTTCATTTAGCGTAGGTACTGGTCGACTAGCACGGTTCTGTCCAAAGTTAAAAAACTCACAGAACGGAACACGGCAAAACTCCCGAAAAAATTCAAATAATCTGATTAAACTATATTGAAAAAACATACATTAAGATGATATGGTCACATGTATCAAACAAACTTCGAGACGGAGATAGTTTTCATCCGTAACGGCAGCATAACAAAAGAGGATTGCACCTCTAAAACGCGCGTTTCAGAAAACCGGAAGTTGTCGGTCACGCTAAAGAAATAGGTCTTATTTCACGTCAGTACAAGATAAACAAAAAATTTCTCCTCTGACGTCTTCCTGACACCCAGAGGAAGACGAATGAAGTGTGTTTCGGGTCATAGGTGGCGTGACCATATATAGGCAGAGCGTTGAAGCGAGCATACACATCTTGCAATCTTCTTCTTGCTCAGGGAAAGTGCTGTCAAATGACTTGTGTTTCACTCAGAGACAAAATTGAAACGGTTTTAGAAACCATAGCTTGTTTTCTATCCAATGGTATATGGTTATATGCATTTAGTAACAGCAATAATTGAATAAGAGGCAGTTTAATCTGTAGAGGCAATTATGCTAATGCGAAAACAGCACCCCCTGTATTCTCAAGAAGTTAAGACAAAAAACGAAAGTAGGGTGGTTGGACAGGGTGGATGGGTAGGTGTAAAACGTGAACATCAAGCAACACAAAGGCTGTGTGTTTGAATAACATCACAGACAATTTGATCATTTTAGCTAATTAGCAACTTTGAAACTACTTACCAATTTTTTTACAACTACTTAGCATGTTAGCTAACCCATCCCCTAACCCTAACTTAAACCTAACTCCTAACCTTAATCCCTAACCTGGCTAACATTAGCCACCTAGCTAACATTAGCGTTAGCCACCTAGACACCTAGATAACCTTAGCCTCAACAAATTAGAATTCATAACATATCATACGTTTTGCAAATTCGTAACATATTGTACGAATTATAATTCGTAACATATCCGACGAAATGGAAGATGGACATCCACAAAAGAATACCATGCCAAACGTTACATATCATACTAATTGGAGTGTCACGGATATACGTTTACTATGTTACGTCTACCCCTGAGTCCAGGTTGGTATTTCTCTCTGTTTCTCCTCTTTCTGTCTACTGTGTACAGGGAAAGTAACTGATGCATTTACATAAATATTGTTGTAGATTCACACTTTTACATTTTAAATGAAATCAGCACAGTTGAAATCAGGCATTAAGATGTGAAGTGCTAAACAGCCACAAGAAAGATCCTGTCTGTCTGTTCGTCCGTCCGTCTATTTACTACTATGTGAACATGTGGCTGGCCTGCTGTGTGACTCTGATAAAGGTGGTCCTGCGACTGAGCTCCTTCAGTTTGGCAGCTCCTACGTAGGTGCAGGTGGAGCGCAGACCACCCAGAATGTCCCTGATGGTGGCCTCTACATCCCCCCTGTACGGTACCTCCACCGTCCTGCCCTCTGACGCTCTGCAGGAGGAGGAGGAGAGGGGTATGGAGGGATTGAGGAAGAGGGGAAAACGTGTCAATAAATCTATGGTCTTTCCATTGGGTTGATCAGGCACATTGATTTCTTAGTCTTCGACATCATCAACAGTTTTGTACTAAATAGACTAGAGCTAACTACTAAATGAACATTTTGTGAAGAAAATGTGTGTTCTTGCTTGTAAGTTAGTTAGTCATAAAAACTGAATTTATACTGTATTTATATAGTGTGGGCGGAAGGTAGGCTAGTGCAGGGGTTCCCAACCAGGGGTACAAGGACCCCCGGAGGTACTTGAGAAGACTCATGAGACCATAGACCTCCTGGTAAAATGCACGAGGGGGTACTTCAGGGGTACTCCAGGCAGAGCTAAATTCAGTTGGTGGCACAGTAACCGAAGAAGGCTGGGAACCACTGGCCTAGCAGTTAGATCATTGGGCCATTAACCGTAAGGTTGCTACTTTGAAGCCCCGCCCCCCCGGCAAGGTGAAAACAATCTGCTGAAGGGCCCTTGAGCAAGGCACTTAACACTAATTTCTCCAGGGCCCTGGCTGTGACCTCACTCTCCGATGGCGTCTCAGGGAGAGTGGGATATGGCCCCCCCCCAAAAAATAAACAATTCCAATTCATATGTGTAAAACAGGACAGATATAAGCACCCAAGAAATGAGTATTATTTGACCTGTACTCTGCCACTCCCCCGACATGTTTCTTCATGGCCGTGTCAGAGCTCATCCCATAGAACAGCTTGACCTTTCTGCCATTCTTCTCAATGACCTCCCCGGCACACTGGTCATGGCCAGCCAGCATGCCCCCCAGCATCACAAAATCAGCTCCAGCGCCTAGAATCACACACACACACACAACCCTGTTGAGAGAAGGGCAAGCAAGGCAGTATCTTTGAGTGACACAACACAATGCATGCGTTCCAAATGCATCCTATTACCAATATAGTGCACCACTATGACCAGGCCCTATAGAGAATAGGACACACACAATGTCACTATGATAGTATGATTTATCAAACCAGGACTCACCAAATGCCTTAGCCACATCGCCAGGACAGCTGCAGCCGCCATCCTGGTGAGATAAAACAAAACATATTGAGCAAACATTGTGGAACGTTCAGTGGTTTAATCTCTCAAAGGGAAAGCCAGGCGTAACCCGAGCTCCAGCACCTTTAACCCCTGGGTTCGTTCAGATAGAAATGTAACCCGAGCTCCAGCACCTTTAACCCCTGGGTTCGTTCAGATAGAAATGTAACCCGAGCTCCAGCACCTTTAACCCCTGGGTTCGTTCAGATAGAAATGTAACCCGAGCTCCAGCACCTTTAACCCCTGGGTTCGTTCAGATAGAAATGTAACCCGAGCTCCAGCACCTTTAACCCCTGGGTTCGTTCAGATAGAAATGTAACCCGAGCTCCAGCACCTTTAACCCCTGGGTTCGTTCAGATAGAAATGTTGTGTAGATATATGCATTGTGCAGGTGCGTTGCACCCTCCTGAATATGACCCAAGAGGTCAGAATGTGGTGCAAGGACAACAACCTCAACGTGACCAAGACAAAGGAGATGATTGTGGACTACAGGAAAAGGAAGACTGAGCACGCTCCCATTCTCATCGACGGGGCTGTAGTGGAGCAGGTTGAGAGCTTCAAGTTCCTTGGCGTCATCACCAACAAACTAACATGGCTCAAGCACACCAAGACAGTTGTGAAGAGGGCATGAAAAAAACCTATTCCCCCTCAGGAGACTGAAAAGATTTGGCATGGGTTCTCAGATCCTCAAAGGGTTTTACAGCTGCACCATCGAGAGCATCCTGATGGGTTGTATCACTGCCTGGTATGGCAACTGCTTGGCCTCCGACTGCAAGGCACTACAGAGTGTAGTGCGAACGGCCCAGTACATCACTGGGGCCAAGATTCCTGCCATCCGGGATCTCTATACCAGATGTGGTCAGAGGAAGGCCCTAAAAATTGTCAAAGACTCCAGCCACTCTATTCATAGACTGTTCTCTCTGCTACCGCACGGCAAGCGGTACCGGAGCGCAAAGTCTAGGTCCAAGCGGCTCCTAAATTGCTTCTATGCCCAAGCCATGAAACTCCTGACCAGCTAATCAAATGGCTACCCAGACTATTTGAAAATCAATATGATTTGACTATTGACCAGAGCCCTGTGGGAATAGGGTGCAGTTTGGGAATAGGGTGCCGTTTGGGAATAGGGTGCCGTTTGGGAATAGGGTGCCGTTTGGGAATAGGGTGCCGTCATTTGGGAATAGGGTGCCGTCATTTGGGAATAGGGTGCCGTCATTTGGGAATAGGGTGCCGTTTGGGAATAGGGTGCCGTCAATTGGGAATAGGGTGCCGTTTGGGAATAGGGTGCCGTCATTTGGGAATAGGGTGCCGTCATTTGGAAATAGGGGGCCGTTTGGGAATAGGGTGCCGTCATTTGGGAATAGGGTGCCGTTTGGGAATAGGGTGCCGTCATTTGGGAATAGGGTGCCGTCATTTGGGAATAGGGTGCCGTCATTTGGGAATAGGGTGCCGTCATTTGGGAATAGGGTGCCGTCATTTGGGAATAGGGTGCCGTCATTTGGGAATAGGGTGCCGTCATTTGGGAATAGGGTGCCGTTTGGGAATAGGGTGCCGTCATTTGGGAATAGGTGGCCGTTTGGGAATAGGGTGCCGTCATTTGGGAATAGGGTGCCGTTTGGGAATAGGGTGCCGTCATTTGGGAATAGGGTGCCGTCATTTGGGAATAGGGTGCCGTTTGGGAATAGGGTGCCGTTTGGGAATAGGGTGCCGTTTGGGAATAGGGTGCCGCCATTTGGGAATAGGGTACCGTCATTTGGGAATAGGGTACCGTCATTTGGGAATAGGGTGCCGTTTGGGAATAGGGTGCCGTCATTTGGGAATAGGGTGCCGTTTGGGAATAGGGTGCCGTCATTTGGGAATAGGGTGCCGTCATTTGGGAATAGGGTGCCGTTTGGGAATAGGGTGCCGTTTGGGAATAGGGTGCCGTCATTTGGGAATAGGGTGCCGTTTGGGAATAGGGTGACGTCATTTGGGAATAGGGTGCCGTTTGGGAATAGGGTGCCGTCATTTGGGAATAGGGTGCCGTCATTTGGGAATAGGGTGCCGTTTGGGAATAGGGTGCCGTTTGGGAATAGGGTGCCGTTTGGGAATAGGTGCCGTTTGGGAATAGGGTGCCGTCATTTGGGAATAGGGTGCCGTTTGGGAATAGGGTGCCGTTTGGGAATAGGGTGCCGTTTGGGAATAGGGTGCCATCATTTGGGAATAGGGTGCCGTCATTTGGGAATAGGGTGCCGTCATTTGGGAATAGGGTGCCGTTTGGGCATAGGGTGCCGTTTGGGAATAGGGTGCCGTTTGGGAATAGGGTGCCATCATTTGGAATAGGGTGCCGTCATTTGGGAATAGGGTGCCGTCATTTGGGAATAGGGTGCCGTCATTTGGGAATAGGGTGCCATTTGGAATGCACAATCCCAAACGGTACAGTGCTTACCTTGCTGAGGACCTGTGCCATCTCAAAGGTGCCCGTGGTGTCCATGTTGGCAGCGATGATGGGGATGCCATGGTAACTCTGCTTGGAATTACGGAACGTGAACGTCCTCCGTAGGTCCACCTGTGAGGAGGGGAGCACAGTAACAATAAATAATCAATGTGTATCCCAAATGGGACCCTATTCCCCATATAGTGCACTACTTCTGACCAGAGCCCTATGTGCACTACATAGAGAACAGAGGGTGCCATTTGGGATGCAAGCCAATAAATCACACATTTTATTCATGAACGCCGATCAAAACACCAAAAGGTACAAATGCACATCATAAAAAGGAGGAATCGAAGAGGAAACCACACAGGCATTTAGCACTAGGAGTTGTGGGTAAACTGCCTGAAGTCAGGACAGTTGACATAACATGAGAGGATTGGGAAGACCAGTTAAGTTGTGGTAATGTATAACATACAGGTGATGTTTGCTGGGTTTGACCCCAGAGTGACGACCTGTATTGAAACTGTTTGAGGGTTTAAATAAGATAGAACACTGGTATTGAAGTAGATAAAAAAATATTCATCATATTCATGTTCATATTTCTCCCCGAGACGTCTCTCCATCCGGGATAACATGTATGACAATGGTGGCAACAGATAACCTATTATCCATCCTTCAATCTAATTCAATTACTAATCAACGAACCAATGGCTGCTAGTGAGTGTATGGCCGTATGCTAAAAGCATAATATTGTGCCAACTACAGTAAAACGACACATAAACAAAAAGCCTTGATCTCAATCCTCTGATGATGATGTCTCATTGTTTCCTCAGCCTGCCTGGGTTCATCATGAATCAGCCTGAGCATCAGCCTGCCTGGGTTCACCATGAATCAGCCTGAGCATCAGCCTGCCTGGGTTCACCATGAATCAGCCTGAGCATCAGCCTGCCTGGGTTCACCATACATCAGCCTGAATCAGCCTGCCTGGGTTCATCATGAATCAGCCTGAGCATCAGCCTGCCTGGCATCATCATGAATCAGCCTGAGCATCAGCCTGCCTGGGTTCACCATACATCAGCCTGAATCAGCCTGCCTGGGTTCATCATGAATCAGCCTGAATGGGTCCATCATGAATCAGCCTGAATCAGCCTGCCTGTGTTCACCATGAATCAGCCTGTCTGTCTTGGTTAATCAGGAATCAGTCTGAAGCTCAGCCTGTCTGGGTTCACTGTGAATCAGCCTGAATCAGCCTGTCTGGGTTCACTGTGAATCAGCCTGAATTAGCCTGTCTGGGTTCACCCTGAATCAGCCTGTCTGGGTTCACTGTGAATCAGCCTGAATCAGCCTGAATCAGCCTGTCTGGGTTCACTGTGAATCAACTTGAATCAGCCAGTCTGGGTTCACCCTGAATCAGCCTGTCTGGGTTCACCCTGAATCAGCCTGTCTGGGTCCATCATGAATCAGCCTGAATCAGCCTGCCTGTGTTCACCATGAATCAGCCTGTCTGTCTGGGTTAATCAGGAATCAGTCTGAAGCTCAGCCTGTCTGGGTTCACTGTGAATCAGCCTGAATCAGCCTGTCTTGGTTCACCCTGAATCAGCCTGTCTGGGTTCACCCTGAATCAGCCAGTCTGGGTTCACCCTGAATCAGCCAGTCTGGGTTCACCCTGAATCAGCCAGTCTGGGTTCACCCTGAATCAGCCAGTCTGGGTTCACCCTGAATCAGCCAGTCTGGGTTCACCCTGAATCAGCCAGTCTGGGTTCACCCTGAATCAGCCTGTCTGGGTTCACTGTGAATCAACCTGAATCAGCCAGTCTGGGTTCACCCTGAATCAGCCTGTCTGGGTAAATCATTAAAAAAAAAAATCAACTAGAACTTCAGATGTAGGACAGAACAGATTAACAGTGTCTCTGTCTACGTCCCAAATGGCACCCTATTCCCTATATAGTACTCTACTTTTGAGAGCCCTATGCTGCATTATATAGGGAATAGGGTGACATTTGGGATGCACACTCAGTGTCACACTCAGTGTCCCCTATGGGCCTTGGTCAAAAGAAGTGCACTATATAGGGAATCTAGTGCCATATGGGAATACGGTGCAAGGCTGACTCTCATGTCATGTTCTGTAAAAATATATATATATAAAATAGAATCACCCACAAATCGAGTTGTTTCAACCAATCATTATTCAGTAACTGGTTCCAAAGCCTTGTTTCAGTTTCAAAGTGTTACCTGAACTTTGTTAGTAGGCCCAACAAAAGCTCTAATATGAGAAAACGGAGGAAGAAAATTCAGCCAACTTAAAGAGATGGGTTTGCTCTATTTGTCTCATATGTTCATTCAACTATAAATTATTATTTTTGGTATCTTACCTGAAAAAAAGGCTGTGGAACAGCCACAAATGTCCTAATAACGGCCTGTGGATTGTTGTCAACAATGAGGCATATTCCATTTAGTTAGCGTTTAACGCAGTGTGTCATGTATCATATCACGCCGTGTCATGTATCATATCACGCCGTGTCATGTGTCATATCACGCCGTGTCATGTGTCATATCATGCCATTTCATGTGTTATATCACGCCATTTCATGTCTCTTGTCATGTCTCTCATGTCATTACATAGCAGTATAGGTGTTGACAGGTGCTAGCCAGGCAGAACATTGTGAACTCTGTGCCAGGCAGGCAGTGGGAGAAGGCACAAAGACACACACACATTGACGTATGCACACACACACACACACACACACACACATACACACACACACACAAAGACCAACATGCAGAGTCAAACACACACACACACAAGCATGCACGCACAGGCGCACACACACGCACATTCCAGCGCTGCTATGGGAAGGTGACCTCCACACACACACAGGGGAGGTTACTGTGTTCTGCTGTAGCAGGCTAAGGAACCAGAGTATGTTCTACACAGATATCCTCTACGTCACCAGTTCTAGATGGAATCTTATGGTATCTCTTTCACCACTGACCCTCCACAACTGACCAACCCAACACAGCTGGCTTGGGCTAGTTAGTATGTCATTTGTGATTCAACGTAGATTTGAACATTGTACATAAGACTTAATGTTCTTGGTCCCCTTGGGAGTCCACCATGGCTCCACCTTTCACGTTTCTGTGCTAACAAGGCAGAACTCATTAGACATCTACAACAGCAGCTATAAAGGCTGGTTTATAATAACCCATCCTCTCCTTACCTCTGACCTGCTCTTCAGGCTGCTTCTCTTGGGTCTGAACAGGACATCTTTAAAGTCCAGCTTCACATCCACGTCTATCCTGGGCATGATGGCCTGTCACCTCCGGGATGGTCCAATCCCTGTCCCAGTCCAATAAATCAGTAATTCTATAAATCACTAGATCAACATAGAGCCTGTGATCTGGTCTGCTGAGACCCAGACAGTAGCCAACCCTGAACCTCCAGATGCATCAAGTATTTATAGCATGCTAACAGGCACTCCTCTCCCAGCAGCACAAGCACCTATGGCTTTATTTGGCCTGCCCTCCTCTCCCTCTCCCTCTCCCTCTCCCTCTCCCTCTCTCTCTCTCTCTCTCTCTCTCTCTCTCTCTCTCTCTCTCTCTCTCTCTCTCTCTCTCTCTCTCTCTCTCTCTCTCTCTCTCTCTCCCCCTCTCTGTCTCTCTCTCCCTCCCTCTCTGTCTCTCTCTCCCTCCCTCTCTGTCTCTCTCTCCCTCCCTCTCTGTCTCTCTCTCCCTCCCTCTCTCTCTCTCTCTCTCTCTCTCTCTTCTTTCTCAGATAATTGAGAGCAGTGCAGAGGGAGGCAGGCGCAGTTGCAGCAGTGGTATTGTCACTGGCCATCTGACACACATTCATGTCAGATGGACCTATCCCTGCAGAGAACAGCACAGCTGCTGACAGAACCAGGAAGTGCTGGAGTCAGTCAACATCCTCAGAGGGGATGGGGTGAGGTATATACACTAAAACATTCACAAGGTGGGAAACCCCCCCCCCCCCAAAAAAAAAAAATTATGGGTCACTGAAGGCCAAATTCTGTGCATTACTTTGCATTAATTCTGTGTTATTATCCTATGGATAAAATGATCATCGTCATCCTCTTCATTGTATCATTCTATTCATCATCGTCACCATGATCATCAACTATATAATCAAAATAACTTCTCAAATATTGAGAAAACGGCATGGAACCTGAATCGCACAATGAAATAGGGTTTAATACCCAACTGTACCACTAGGTGGGGAAAGAGAGTTTCTTTTCAAGAGGAAAAGGCTGGAGTACAAACTGTTCCAAAGTCCCACAAAGAAATGTCCAGATAACTGTGGACTGTATCAACAATGAGACATATTACATTTAGTTAGTATTTAACACAAATGATCACCTTAACAAATTATGATATCTTCACCCTGCATCCCATAGGCTTAGAAGAACTTTGATGAATTCAACAAAAAGTTATTCAAATGAGAAGTTGTTCACCTGTTTACATTGTGTGTAGCCTAAAGAGGTTTTTTTTTTTTTTACATTTGTCAAATGAATATTTTATTTCTCCATTTTGAATTGGTTATCTTTCAAAATCATCAAATTGGATCAAATTGTTGAAAATCCTAAACCTGGCCATAAGCCTTCCCTTTCACCATCTATTTCCTCAAGTCTATACAGCAGGTGATGAAGATAACCCAGACTACCATCATCTATAGGTTCATTGTACATTCTATCCTGACAATGAATGGCACTGTATACTTTGGATTTAAATAAATGAAAACCAGAAATCTGGCCCCCAGGGCTACGTTACTTCCTGTGTCCCCTTTTGGGTTCTTGTGTTTTCGGGTTTGTTTGTGGTTTGAATAACTTGCAATGGTTTCAGATGTGTTCCTGAGCCAGAGAACAGTCACTGTAACAAGAAAGAGGAAAAGCACATTCCAAACCTAATGGAACCATGACTATTAAATATCTATTAAATGTTCTGGTCTCAACTCCACTGAGCCTGCTCAACCCAGATCCAAAAGAACCCATCACTTTTCCACCATGTGACATAAACATGGTTACTGACATGGCACTCTTATAGTCTCTTGCTAGGCACATTGTCATGGCTGCTGGGTTGGGGACAAAAGTAACGCAGTGTTAAATGAGCATGAGCCAAGCAGCCAGTGCAAGGCAGTTAACCCACTGTTCCCCCCGGGCGCCGAAGACGTGGATGTTGATTAAGGCAGCCCCCCACCGCACCTCTCTGATTCAGAGGGTTAAATGAGGAAGACACATTTCAGTTGAAGGCATTCAGTTGTACAACTGACTAGGTATCCGCCTCTTTCCCTTATGATAAAAACATAACTGGCCTACTTCAAGGGGTCTCTGAGCAAAATACACTTTCACAATTGCCCCCAGTGTCCCCTAATCATCGATGGAAGTTGTCACTCAGATATCTGTCTTTAGGTTATCAGTAACAGCATTGCTCAGTGCAAACGCAACGCCATTAGGATCTCTATGACATCTTGAGACTAGTCCACAACTGATAGAAAATGCTCACAAATGAAACATTAAGTACAAAAAAAATATTTTATTAATACTTGAAAATAAATATGAAAGCTTGGTTTAATTTCAACTCATTAAAACATAGCTTTAAATACAGAACAGAACCTTAACTAAAGAAATCTTTGATCAACAAATTGAAATCCATTGTTCAGGTACATAGTGTAAATAGCTATTTAAAAAGAAATGAAGACCTTTGGTAAAGAATTATTCTCCATTTCATTTAACCCTTATTTTACCAGTTAAGTTGACTGAGAACATGTTCTCATTTACAGCAACGACCTGGGGAATAGTTACGGGGGAGAGGAGGGGGGGATTAGGTGGCCATGATGGTATGAGGGCCAGATTGGGAATTTAGCCAGGACATCAGGGTTAACACCCCTACTCTAACAATAAGTGCCATGGGATCTTTAGTGACCACAGAGAGTCAGGACACCTGTTTAACGTCCCATCCGAAAGACGACACGCTAAACAGGGCAATGTCCCCAAACACTGTCCTGGGTCATTGGGATATTTTTTTTAGAGCAGAGGAAAGGGTGCCTCCTACTGACCCTCCAACACCACTTCCAGCAGCATCCAGGGACAAACCATGCTTAGATTCAGAGCAAGCCAGCAGTGGGATGCCGGGTGGTACGAGAAGCAATAATGTGACTTCTGTAGACTGGTAACAGGCCTGGTATGGTACATTTTTTGAACTCGCTGCAGGTCAGAAGATAAATTGAGTAACTCATCTGTGGAAGACAGTGGGAACATCCATCCCAACTGACACCCTATATAGTGCACTACTTCATTACAGCCCTATGGGCCCTGATAAAAAATTAAAGAAAGACTATTTAACTGGTCTGGTCCACTCTTCTAGTCTAATGTAATGACTATTTCAACACTATGGTCAGAGACATCACATTTTGCTGATATACCGTTTGTATATGGCAGAGATAAAGATATCAAAATACAATGGAGTGTAAAGTATACATATATTGAACAAAAAGCTTATTTCTCTCAAATTGTGCACAAATTTGTTTACATCCCTGTTAGTGAGCATTTCCCCTGTGCCAAGATAATCAAGAAGCTGGCATATCAAGAAGCTGATTAAACAGCACAATCATTACACAGGTGCACCTTGTACTGGGGACAATAAAAGATCGCTTTAAAATGTGCAGTTGTCACACAACACAATGCCACAGATGTCTCAAGTTGAGGGAGCGTGCAATTGGCATGCTGACTGCAGGAATGTCCACCAGAGATGTTGCCAGAGAAATTAATGTTCAGAATGCTACTGTATGCAGACATATAGCACCTCACACTACTACTACTACACCAATACTGCAGTACTACTACACTACTGGTATACTACCCCTGGTATACAACTACTGCAGCACTACTACTGGTATACTACTAGAGCACTACCCCTGGTATACAACTACTGGTATACAACTACTGGTATACAACTACTGGTATACTACCCCTGGTATACAACTACTGCAGCACTACTACTGGTCTACTACTACAGCACTACCCCTGGTATACAACTACTGGTATACTACCCCTGGTATACAACTACTGCAGCACTACTACTGGTATACTACTAGAGCACTACCCATGTTATACAACTACTGCAGCACTACTACTGGTATACTACTAGAGCACTACCCCTGGTATACAACTACTGGTATACAACTACTGGTATACAACTACTGGTATACTACCCCTGGTATACAACTACTGCAGCACTACTACTGGTCTACTACTACAGCACTACCCCTGGTATACAACTACTGGTATACAACTACTGGTATACAACTACTGGTATACTACCCCTGGTATACAACTACTGCAGCACTACTACTGGTCTACTACTACAGCACTACCCCTGGTATACAACTACTGGTATACTACCCCTGGTATACAACTACTGCAGCACTACTACTGGTATACTACTAGAGCACTACCCATGTTATACAACTACTGCAGCACTACTACTGGTATACTACTAGAGCACTACCCCTGGTATACAACTACTGGTATACTACCCCTGGTATACAACTACTGGTCTACTACTACAGCACTACCCCTGGTATACAACTACTGCAGCACTACTACTGGTATACTACTACAGCACTACTACTGGTATACTACTACAACACTACCCCTGATATACAACTACTGGTATAGTACCCCTGGTATAGTCCTACTGCAGCACTACCCCTGGTATACTACTACTGCACTACTACTACTACAGAACTACCCCTGGTATACTACTACTACAGCACTACTAACGTAAACTCACGTAAACTCGTACATCACTGTGGTCCGTACAATTGCCCTTATTTTAGCGCCCTAAAAACGTAATACTTCCAGATCAACTGTAATGTCAATACCATTGTAGAGCACAATTTCTCCCCTTTCCAACAGAATCAATTACATGACCTAAACGCTGCACGTTTCTGCATAATTCAAGCAGGCAATGAGCCCCGTCGTGTCTTTTTAAAAATGGCGGGTGGGGAAGCAAAACTAATGCGTGATAGTGAGAAGGAGAGATATTGTGTGGAAAATTGCTTTTTTTCACTCAATCTGTCCAACTTATCACCTTATCGCCTCTAAAATGTAAATAAAACACTATAAAGAGTTTATATAATGTGTCATTACATACCTACTTGAAGGTTTGTGTCGAATTTTAATCGGGTTTTTAGGGCGGTGCTAAAGTGATCTTAGAAGTAAACAGCGGAATGATGAGAATGATGATCGTATGCAATGATGACGCAAAAAATGACTAGGTATCCCCCCTTACCCCCGTCACTGTCCATTTCTTGTTTTTAAACGATGAGAGAAGTGCTACACCTGGTGGAGAGAGATTGTAAGACAGAAATAGTTGCTTTATACGTGCTGTACGTAACGACATGACACGTCACGATGTAACGGAGGGTCCATTTTTAAACTTTTCTCCAATACTATAGAACCATTACTATGTCGATCAACGCTTGAATAGAAACGTAGTTCATACCCCAGATTTTGAAGTCAACACAGTCGCTACAGTCCCATTAGTTTTCTTTGTAGCCTCGTTTGAATGTTGCGGTTGCGCACATTTGTACGGAATGGGGTGAGTTTACGTTACTGGTATTTATGGTTTGCACGTTGCTTCACAATATTGTTTTGAAGGTTAGTTTTAGGACTGATGCCCAACTGAACATTCTACTCAATGCATCCTCATTGGGGGCTGATGAAGATTCGGTCTAAAGTTTATTACTGTGGCTTGAAAACACGATGACTTTTCTAAAGGCGGAAAATAATTAGTAGGAAAACCTTTTTTCATCATTTTGATGTCGCCGGATTAACTTTAGATGCAGTATAACGTTAGCCAGCTAGCTAAGACTGAGGGGAGACCTCCAGATTTTAGCTAGCTAACATTAGCAATGATAGCTATTTTGAACGAAACTTGCTAGCTAATGACAACATTGCTATCTGTCTAAAGTAAATTTGACGACATGATGGCAAAGTTGTTTCCTACTAAATATGTGCCTACCTTCAGCAATGTCATAGTACTCCAAGCCCTTAGTGTAATTTAGACGACAAAGTCAATAGCCACGGTTTTACTTTTGAGCATCAATATGGCTGCAGCGTCTTTAGAACATCGGTAACAATGGCAACAACACGACCAAGTGATGGAGGTGCAACCCATGAATACTGCCACAGTAATACCACTGGTATACTACTACAGTAATACTACTCTATGCAGTCATATATAGGAAGTAGGAGGGAATAAACAGGAAATCCAAAACATTTAGGAAAACCTGGAAATGTTAAGCCAACTTTTCCAACCCTAACTGGTAGTAAATCTACGTGTGACAGATCTTGTCTGTGCTGGTGTAGAACTCTCTGGAGGAGCAGAGGTGAGTGGCCAGGTCTCTGGGAATATTGAAGGGGGCAGCACTGCTCACTGCCAGGGACAGCAGGTTGGCACAGGTGGGCAGGTATATGTGCTGGACATGGTCCACCTCTGACCGACACACCGGGCACACCTGAAGGGAAGAGATCAAAAGATTTGATTAGAATATAATATGCTAATCTAACATTAAAACACTGTATACATGTGACTTGTGCGGAATCAAAACAGACTATTGTTAAGATACAGTCCTATAGAGCTGGATGAATTAGTCTATATAATCTTGGATTAACGGTGTCCACAGAGTAGCTGACAGTACTGCCCTACAGGCATTTAACCTATGACCTACAGGCTACAGAATGTTCAGGACAGCCAATAAACCATGGGAAGAAGGGTAACTATCGATTCTGCAAACATTCCTCCCGTCTACCGTACCCCTCCTCGCCAAACAGTTCACTTAATTTGCTTAAAAAAGGGGAAAACAGTACCAGCTCTTTTCATGAACTGCCAACCACCCTGACCTCTCTAAAAGTTTACCTTGGAGCTTCAAAGTTCATTCAGCACAGTGGAAGATACTAGAACACGGCGTTATGGTGTAACAGGGACTAGTGTTTAGTGCTGCTGCCCCTGGAACACATAAAACCCACGGAGGCTGCTGTTCAAACCCCAACTGAGTCACATTCCATTCTGTCCTTCTCCTCCATTTCAATCCCTTCTTCACTGTAATCTATCAATACAGACTACAAAATACATCAACAATTATATACTGTACACACACACAACCGGTCAAAAGTTTTAGAACACCTACTCATTCAAGGGTTTATCTTTATTTTTACTATTTTCTACATTGTAGAATAGTAGTGAAGACATCACAACTATAAAATAACACATATGGAATCACGTAGTAACCAAAAAAGTGTTTTGGAAAAAATATATTTTATATTTGAGATTCTTCAAATATAAAAAATTCTTCAAATACACCCTTTGCATTGATGACAGCTTTGCACACTCTTGGTATTCTCTCAACCAGCTTCATGAGGTAGTCACCTGGAATGCATTTCAATTAACAGGTGTGCCTTCTTAAAAGTTAATTTGTGGAATTTCTTTCCTTCATAATGCATTTGAGCCACTCAGTTGTGTTGTGGCAAGGTAGGGGTGGTATACAGAAGATAGCCCTATTTGGTAAAAGACCAAGTCCATATTATGGCAAGAACAGCTCAAATAAGCAAAGAGAAACGACAGTCCATCATTACTTTAACCCTTGTGTAATCTTAACATTCTGTATACACCCCTTGTCCTAAGGGTACAAAAATGACCCGCCTTCACTAAACCCCTACAATAAAGCAGCTTAATTGAATTTTAAACCCTAAATGTGTTTTGCTTGAAGAAACAACCTGTCATTCATCACAAACTTTGTGAATATCTGGATTTTTTGATAAATACTTATGGACTGTACAATGAAGAATTCAACTACAAAATACTAGTCTTCGCCCATTTTTTTAACCATTGCCCCCCACCAACAAGGTGTAGAAACAACAATAAATAAGAATAAAATAAGATAGATACAGAACAAAAAGGTGAAGAACATAAATTAATCACCTCTAATTAGCACATGTAGGACAGTATGCTAGTGTGTGTGCATGGACTTTGCAGGTGTATTTCTCACATGTGCAACACATAGTATTTGTTTTACAGTCCTTCTTTGGGGGGCAGAATTGGCATCTCTTTAACTTGCCACAAGCACTGCAAAGGATGCTGTGCGGGGGAGGCACTCCCTTCTTTGAATGTGTGGGGTTACAAGTGCATTTTCCTCGCACACGTCTTGCAGGTCTTGACTCACAGTTATCAAATTGTAGCATTCTTGAGAAAGTGTGAAAGACTTTCAGTGGCATCGTGGCACGAAAATATATATATATATTTAAAAAAAATATATAATAATAACATTTGTTTTAATCGCCCTTCCACTCTCTGCATCCCAGAGACTACATGTAGCCTCGCCTCGGGACCTATACACACCCGCTAAGACAAGCAGCCCTATGTAGGCACGCAGGTCAATCTCATCCATCCTTTTCCAGTTGTCTCCATATTTACGGAAATCCTCCAAATGTGTCATCTCCAGGATGATTTTTTTGATGGCTGGTGTGATGAACATGTAGAATGTTGAGGCGATGTCCTGGGCATGGGCAACTGCATGTCTTGTGGGCCCTGGGGTCATCCTTATGACATTTTGTGCTGCCATCCTGCCCTGGTTGTCATAGGGTGACAAGGACCATGTTATTTTGCTCTTCTTTGACAAAAATGTCTCTTTCAGCTTGGGGGATTTCTTCTTCATCTGCAGATGATGCATCGTGCTCTGGGTTGTATTCTTCCCCATCTTCTTCTTCAGATACCACCTCTTCTAAATCATTGTTATCTTGTTCCTCCTGGACATCTGAAAAAATCTGATCCATGACCTGTTGGTCACTGAAACGTGCACTCATGGCTTCAGCAAAGAGAGAACTGGGGGGGCTGTCATGTGCAGCACCTTTATAGCCTCTGACTGCATTCCCCATTAGTAAACAATGCTTTCAAGAAATGTTTCTTTTGTCTGAAATTGTTTTAATTTTGTCTGTGAACTTGAGTCATGTGTGGGGTCGTGGAGGGGTCATGGAGGGGAGATGCTGCTCATGCACAATAAAGTTTTAGTTTTGTCTGTTCAATCAGTAGCACACAAAAAATGAACCTAAGACAATCTTTGTACCCTGGTGGTGTACAGCTTTCATGGAAATAGGAACAAAGGCGATGTTTCACTTTTTCTAATTTTGAGGTCACTCTAGGAAAAGTCATCCAATTTCAAGTTGAAAAACATAGTGGCGGGTCATTTTCTACCCTTATTAAGACAACACAAAGGTTAAGACATGAAGGTCAGTCAATACGGAACATTTTAATACATTTGAAAGGGTCTTCAAGTGCAGTCGTAAAAACCATCAAGCGCTATGATGAACTGGCTCTCACGAGGACCGCCACAGGAAAGGAAGACCCAGAGTTACCTCTGCTGCAGAGGATAACTTCATTAGTTACCAGCCTCAGAAATTGCAGCCCAAATAAATGCTACAGAGTTCAAGTAACAGACACATCTCAACATCAACTGTTCATAGGAGACTGTGTGAATCAGGCCTTCATGGTCGAATTGCTGCAAAGAAGCCACTACTACAGGACACCAATAAGAAGAAAACTTGCTTGGGCCAAGAAACACAAGCAATGGACAAGCAATGGATTTCCGATGGAAATCTGTCCTTTGGTCTGGAGTCCAAATTGGAGATTTTTGGTTCCAACCGCCGTGTCTTTGTGAGACGCAGAGTAGGTGAACGGATGATCTCCGCATGTGTGGTTCCCACCATTAAGCATGGAGGAGGTGGTGTGATGGTGCTTTGCTGGTGACACTGTCGGTGATGTATTTAGAATTCAAGGCACACTTAACCAGCATGGCTACCACAGCATTCTGCAGCGTTACGCCTTCCCATCTGGTTTGCGCTTAGTGGGACTATCATTTGTTTTTCAACAGGACAATGACCCAACACACCTCCAGGCTGTGTAAGGGCTATTTTTATTATTTTTTATTTTTTTATTTCACCTTTATTTAACCAGGTAGGCTAGTTGAGAACAAGTTCTCATTTGCAACTGCGACCTGGCCAAGATAAAGCATAGCAGTGTGAACAGACAACAACACAGAGTTACACATGGAGTAAACAATAAACAAGTCAATAACATGGTAGAAAAAAGAGAATCTATATACAATGTGTGCAAAAGGCATGAGGTAGGCAATAAATCGAATAATTACAATTTAGCAGATTAACACTGGAGTGATAAATCATCAGATGATCATGTGCAAGAAGAGATACTGGTGTGCAAAAGAGCAGAAAAGTAAATAAATAAAAGCAGTATGGGGGTGAGTTAGGTAAATTGGGTGGGTAGTTTACAGATGGACTATGTACAGCTGCAGCGATCGGTTAGCTGCTCGGATAGCAGATTTTTAAAGTTGTTGAGGGAAATAAAAGTCTCCAACTTCAGAGATTTTTGCAATTCGTTCCAGTCGCAGGCAGCAGAGAACTGGAAGGAAAGGCATCCAAATGAGGTTTTGGCTTTAGGGATGATCAGTGAGATACACCTGCTGGAGCGCGTGCTACGGGTGGGTGTAGCCATCGTGACCAGTGAACTGAGATAAGGCGGCACTTTACCTAGCATAGCCTTGTAGATGACCTGGAGCCAGTGGGTCTGACGACGAACATGTAGCGAGGGCCAGCCGACTAGAGCATACAGGTCGCAGTGGTGGGTCGTATAAGGTGCTTTAGTAACAAAACAGATGGCACTGTGATAAACTGCATCCAGTTTGCTGAGTAGAGTATTGGAAGCTATTTTGTAGATGACATCGCCGAAGTCGAGGATCGGTAGGATAGTCAGTTTTACTAGGGTAAGTTTGGCGGCGTGAGTGAAGGAGGCTTTGTTCCGGAATAGAAAGCCGACTCTAGATTTGATTTTGGATTGGAGATGTTTGATATGAGTCTGGAAGGAGAGTTTGCAGTCTAGCCAGACACCTAGGTACTTATAGATGTCCACATATTCTAGGTCGGAACTGTCCAGGGTGGTGATGCTAGTCGGGCGTGCGGGTGCAGGCAGCGAACGGTTGAAAAGCATGCATTTGGTTTTACTAGCGTTTAAGAGCAGTTGGAGGCCACGGAAGGAGTGTTGTATGGCATTGAAGCTCGTTTGGAGGTTAGATAGCACAGTGTCCAGGGAAGGGTCGGAAGTATACAGAATGGTGTCGTCTGCGTAGAGGTGGATCAGGGAATCGCCCGCAGCAAGAGCAACATCATTGATGTATACAGAGAAAAGAGTCGGCCCGAGAATTGAACCCTGTGGTACCCCCATAGAGACTGCCAGAGGACCGGACAACATGCCCTCCGATTTGACACACTGAACTCTGTCTGCAAAGTAGTTGGTGAACCAGGCAAGGCAGTCATTAGAAAAACCGAGGCTATTGAGTCTGCCGATAAGAATATGGTGATTGACAGAGTCGAAAGCCTTGGCCAGGTCGATGAAGACGGCTGCACAGTAATGTCTTTTATCGATGGCGGTTATGATATCGTTTAGTACCTTGAGCGTGGCTGAGGTGCACCCGTGACCGGCTCGGAAACCGGATTGCACAGCGGAGAAGGTACGGTGGGATTCGAGATGGTCAGTGATCTGTTTGTTGACTTGGCTTTCGAAGACCTTAGCTAGGCAGGTCAGGATGGATATAGGTCTGTAACAGTTTGGGTCCAGGGTGTCTCCCCCTTTGAAGAGGGGGATGACAGCGGCAGCTTTCCAATCCTTGGGGATCTCAGATGATACGAAGGAGAGGTTGAACAGGCTGGTAATAGGGGGTGCGACAATGGCGGCGGACAGTTTCAGAAATAGGGGGTCCAGATTGTCAAGCCCAGCTGATTTGTATGGGTACAGGTTTTCCAGCTCTTTCAGAACATCTGCTATCTGGATATAAAGGAGAAGCTGGGGAGGCTTGGGCGAGTAGCAGCGGGGGGGCGGGGCTGTTGGCCAAGGTTGGAGTCGCCAGGTGGAAGGCATGGCCAGCCATTGAGAAATGTTTGTTGAAGTTTTCGATTATCACGGACTTATCAGTGGTGACCGTGTTATCTAGCCTCAGTGCAGTGGGCAGCTGGGAGGAGGTGCTCTTGTTTTCCATGGACTTTACAGTATCCCAGAACTTTTTGGAGTTAGAGCTACAGGATGCAAATTTCTGCTTGAAAAAGCTGGCCTTTGCTTTCCTGACTGACTGCGTGTATTGGTTCCTGACTTCCCTGAACAGTTGCATATCGCGGGGGCTCTTCGATGCTATTGCAGTTCGCCACAGGATGTTTTTGTGCTGGTCGAGGGGAGTCAGGTCTGGAGTGAACCAAGGGCTATATCTGTTCTTGGTTCTGCATTTTTTGAACGGAGCATGCTTGTCTAATATGGTGAGGAAGTAACTTTTAAAGAATGACCAGGCATCCTCAACTGACGGGATGAGGTCAATATCCTTCCAGGGTACCCGGGCCAGGTCGATTAGAAAGGCCTGCTCGCAGAAGTGTTTTAGGGAGCGTTTGACAGTGATGAGGGGTGGTCGTTTGACCGTGGCGGATACAGGCAATGAGGCAGTGATCGCTGAGATCTTGATTGAAGACAGCAGAGGTGTATTTGGAGGGCAAGTTGGTCAGGATAATGTCTATTAGGGTGCCCATGTTTACGGATTTAGGGTTGTACCTGGTGGGTTCCTTGATGATTTGTGTGAGATTGAGGGCATCAAGCTTAGATTGTAGGACTGCCGGGGTGTTAAGCATATCCCAGTTTAGGTCACCTAACAGAACAAACTCTGAAGCTAGATGGGGAGCGATCAATTCACAGATGGTGTCCAGGGCACAGCTGGGAGCTGAGGGGGGTCGGTAGCAGGCGGCAACAGTGGGAGACTTATTTCTGGAGAGATTCATTTTTAAAATTAGAAGTTCGAACTGTTTGGGCATAGACTTGGAAAGTATGACAGAACTTTGCAGGCTATCTCTGCAGTAGATTGCAACTCCTCCCCCTTTGGCAGTTCTATCTTGACGGAAAGTGTTATAGTTGGGTATGGAAATCTCAGAGTTTTTGGTGGCCTTCCTAAGCCAGGATTCAGACACGGCAAGGACATCAGGGTTGGCAGAGTGTGCTAAAGCGGTGAGTAAGGCAAACTTAGGGAGGAGGCTTCTGATGTTGACATGTAAGAGGCCAAGGCTTTTTCGATCACAGAAGTCAACAAATGGGGGTGACTGGGGACATGCAGGGCCTGGGTTTACCTCCACATCACCCGAGGAACAGAGGAGTAGTAGAATGAGGGTGCGGCTAAAGGCTATCGAAACTGGTCGCCTAGAGCGTTGGGGACAAGGAATAAAAGGAGCAGATTTTTGGGCGTGGTAGAATAGATTCTGGGCATAATGTGCAGACCAGGGCATGGTGGGGCACGGGTACAGCGGAGGCAAGCCCAGGCACTGGGTGATGATAAGAGAGGTTGTATCTCTGGACATGCTGGTCTCAATGGGTGAGGTCACCGCATGTGTGGGGGGTGGGACAAAGGAGGTATCAAAGGTACGGAGAGTGGAACTACGGGGTCCATTGCAAACCAAAACAATGATAACTAGCCTGAACAACAGTATGCAAGGCATATTGATATTTGAGAGAGATATACAATAAGGCATAAAGTGATTGCAGGTCATGATTGGGAGAGCTAGCTAAAACAACAGGTGAGATAACAGCAGCTAGTCAGCTAATACAGCAACAGAAGGTAAAAATGGCGACGACTGGGCAGAGAGGGTCGGATTAACTACACACAGATCCTGAGTTAAGGCACAGAGCCGACAGATAAAACACAAATGAACAGAATGGAGTACCATGAATTAATGGACAGTCAAGTAGGCATCAGCTATGTAGCCAAGTGATCATAGTGTCCAGGGGGCAGCCGTAGATGGAGCAGTGAGGCCTCCACTAAGCTAGCACGCGTTTAAAGTTAGTAGCCCGGGGGGTGGTCTGCTCAGACGGAGGGGGTCTGCTCAGACGGAGGCCGGTTGAGGGCACCGGTTGAGGGCACGTCTGCAGACCAGACGTGGTCGTGTCGACAGAGAATCCAAGCCGGATAGCGATGGCGAAAGAGAGGTTGTGAATTGTAGAATTGTGTTTGCTAACTGGTGCTAGCTTCCTGGCTGCGCTAGCTGCAAGATAAGATAGCAGTTAGCAGACCGGGGCAGGCAAGTTAGCCTTTGGGGGACGTCGCGATGGGGGGGGGGGGGGGGGGGGAGTCTGTTTTTGCCTCTTCGTGCGGTGACGTCGATAGACCAGTCGTGGAATTAGTAGGGTTCCAGGTAGCTCTAGGTAGCTAACAGGCCTAGTAGGTTAGCAGAATGGGCCTTCAGCGGGCGTCACGCATGAGGGGCCTGTTGGAGTCCTCGGGCAGATTATGTCGATATTCCAGTCGTAGAGGATCGGCGGGGTTCCGTGCTCCGTACCGGCAGTAAAGGGGTCCGGATATTGTAGCCCAGGAGTGGGCTTCAGTAGTAGCACAGGAGCCCTAGCCGGGCTAGCTTCAGGCTAATTGGTGCTTGCTCCGGGATGGAAACGCTAGCCAGGAGTGGTCACCCGGGATTGTGGTTAGCTATTTTACCAAGAAGGAGAGTGATGGAGTGCTGCATCAGTTTATCTGGCCTCCACAATCACACGACCTCAAACAAATTGAGATAGTTTGGGATGAGTCAGACCGCAGAGTGAAAGAAAGCAGCCTACAAGTGCTCAGCATGTGTGGGAACTGCTTCAAGACTGTTGGGAAAGCATTCCAGGTTAAGCTGGTTGAAAGAATACCAAGAGTGTGCAAAGCTGTCATCAAGGCATAGGGTGGCTATTTGAAGAATCTCAAATATAAAATATTTTGATTAGTTTAATACTTCTTTCTGGTTACTCCATGATTCCATATGTGTTATTTCATAGTTTTGATGGTTTCACTCTTAAGTAGAAATGTAGAAAATAGTAAAAATAAAGAAAAACCCTTGAATGAGTAAGTGTTCCAAAGCTTTTGACCAGTAGTGAGTGAGTGAGTGAATATGTATATATACTTATTTTAAACCATGGCGTTATGGTTACCTCTAGCTGGACGGCACAGTTGTGGCAGCACACCATGTGTCCACAGGGGCAGAAGGCAGCGTCCATCTCCTCTTCACAGCACAGCATACACAGCAGAGCATCCTGGAGCTGCTGCAGCTTCTCCTCCAGAACCCGGCCCCTCTGGCATCCCTCACAGCCTCCTTCCCCCACCCCAGGGGACTGCGCCGGGCTCTGCTGGCCGGACACACAGTCCCCTCCCATGCCGGCGTTGTAGAGCGCCCTGCGGCAGTGGTCGTAGACCTCCTTGGAGGTGCGTCGGATGTCGAAGACATACTTTTTGCCCAGGTCGATGTTCTCGTTGAGGAAGAGAGACGCCAGGTGACCCTTGAAGTCACGGCTGTACTGCATCATCACGTCATTCGTCACCGTGTCACACCTGAAGGACCAGTAAGATCACAGTTATTTACCAAAAACACTCAAATCAATATTATAAAATGTTATTACACTGTGAAACTGGAATGACTCCACATGTACACTAAAACTAAACTAAACTCATGGAAATTGTCAGAAAATGTACAACATATATTGCGCTGCATACTATAATTTCTTACTGTACATTGGCTCACAGCAGAGATGTGTTTACAAGAGGGAAATGTCACCCTGTGTGAGCATGTTGTTGGTGTGTAAGCCATGCTACATGGTTGGTGGTTGCTGACCTGTAGAAGGCATGTTGTTAGTATGTAAGCCATGCTACATGGTTGCTGACCTGTAGAAGCCATGTTGTTAGTATGTAAACCATGCTACATGGTTGCTGACCTGTAGAAGGCATGCTGTTAGTATGTAAACCATGCTACATGGTTGCTGACCTGTAGAAGGCATGTTGTTAGTATGTAAACCATGCTACATGGTTGCTGACCTGTAGAAGGCATGCTGTTAGTATGTAAACCATGCTACATCGTTGCTGACCTGTAGAAGGCATGTTGTTAGTATGTAAACCATGCTACATGGTTGCTAACCTGTAGAAGGCGTGGGTCTCTGTGATGGCCCGGTACAGGCCGCTGGCAGCTCTGGTGCTTGTCATCTTAAACAGCAGGACCACATCCTCACCACTGTCCTTAGTGATGGTCATGTACACATTCTTCCCTGACTGGGTGGCCATCTGGATGATGGGATAAATGATCCTAGAACAGAGGACAGAGAGTCATTGTAGGCTCTATATAACTTCATATCAAATGTCCAACAGGAGAGCATTGCCTTGTGTGTCTAGACCTGTAGATAGAAGTACATAATCACATATTAACGGTGTCTACGCTAACAGAAGCATGCTGCCTTGAGTTTGTATAACCGGTCAGTGTTATATTTTCTACATCTGTATACAAAAACTGCACAGTAGAAAACGACAGGCAGCCGACCTCAACTTTAGTTTTTTTCAGTGCATCAACGAATAACATGTTTTGCATACAGCACTGTCAGGTTAGTGTAGTGAATATACCTGTTGGTGGGGGTGAAGTCAGGTTAGTTTAGTGAATATACCTGTTGGTGGGGGTGAAGTCAGGTCAGTGTAGTGAATATACCTGTTGGTGGGGGTGATGTCAGGTTAGTGTAGTGAATATACCTGTTGGTGGGGGTGATGTCAGGTTAGTGTAGTGAATATACCTGTTGGTGGGGGTGAAGTCAGGTTAGTTTAGTGAATATACCTGTTGGTGGGGGTGAAGTCAGGTTAGTGTAGTGAATATACCTGTTGGTGGGGGTGATGTCAGGTTAGTGTAGTGAATATACCTGTTGGTGGGGGTGAAGTCAGGTTAGTGTAGTGAATATACCTGTTGGTGGGGGTGATGTCAGGTTAGTGTAGTGAATATACCTGTTGGTGGGGGTGATGTCAGGTTAGTGTAGTGAATATACCTGTTGGTGGGGGTGAAGTCAGGTTAGTTTAATGAATATACCTGTTGGTGGGGGTGAAGTCAGGTTAGTGTAGTGAATATACCTGTTGGTGGGGGTGAAGTCAGGTTAGTTTAATGAATATACCTGTTGGTGGGGGTGATGTCAGGTTAGTGTAGTGAATATACCTGTTGGTGGGGGTGAAGTCAGGTTAGTTTAATGAATATACCTGTTGGTGGGGGTGAAGTCAGGTTAGTGTAGTGAATATACCTGTTGGTGGGGGTGAAGTCAGGTTAGTTTAGTGAATATACCTGTTGGTGGGGGTGAAGTCAGGTCAGTGTAGTGAATATACCTGTTGGTGGGGGTGATGTCAGGTTAGTGTAGTGAATATACCTGTTGGTGGGGGTGATGTCAGGTTAGTGTAGTGAATATACCTGTTGGTGGGGGTGAAGTCAGGTTAGTTTAGTGAATATACCTGTTGGTGGGGGTGAAGTCAGGTTAGTGTAGTGAATATACCTGTTGGTGGGGGTGATGTCAGGTTAGTGTAGTGAATATACCTGTTGGTGGGGGTGAAGTCAGGTTAGTGTAGTGAATATACCTGTTGGTGGGGGTGATGTCAGGTTAGTGTAGTGAATATACCTGTTGGTGGGGGTGATGTCAGGTTAGTGTAGTGAATATACCTGTTGGTGGGGGTGAAGTCAGGTTAGTGTAGTGAATATACCTGTTGGTGGGGGTGATGTCAGGTTAGTGTAGTGAATATACCTGTTGGTGGGGGTGAAGTCAGGTTAGTGTAGTGAATATACCTGTTGGTGGGGGTGATGTCAGGTTAGTGTAGTGAATATACCTGTTGGTGGGGGTGATGTCAGGTTAGTGTAGTGAATATACCTGTTGGTGGGGGTGAAGTCAGGTCAGTTTAGTGAATATACCTGTTGGTGGGGGTGAAGTCAGGTTAGTTTAATGAATATACCTGTTGGTGGGGGTGATGTCAGGTTAGTGTAGTGAATATACCTGTTGGTGGGGGTGAAGTCAGGTTAGTTTAATGAATATACCTGTTGGTGGGGGTGAAGTCAGGTTAGTGTAGTGAATATACCTGTTGGTGGGGGTGAAGTCAGGTTAGTTTAGTGAATATACCTGTTGGTGGGGGTGAAGTCAGGTCAGTGTAGTGAATATACCTGTTGGTGGGGGTGATGTCAGGTTAGTGTAGTGAATATACCTGTTGGTGGGGGTGATGTCAGGTTAGTGTAGTGAATATACCTGTTGGTGGGGGTGAAGTCAGGTTAGTTTAGTGAATATACCTGTTGGTGGGGGTGAAGTCAGGTTAGTGTAGTGAATATACCTGTTGGTGGGGGTGATGTCAGGTTAGTGTAGTGAATATACCTGTTGGTGGGGGTGAAGTCAGGTTAGTGTAGTGAATATACCTGTTGGTGGGGGTGATGTCAGGTTAGTGTAGTGAATATACCTGTTGGTGGGGGTGATGTCAGGTTAGTGTAGTGAATATACCTGTTGGTGGGGGTGAAGTCAGGTTAGTGTAGTGAATATACCTGTTGGTGGGGGTGATGTCAGGTTAGTGTAGTGAATATACCTGTTGGTGGGGGTGAAGTCAGGTTAGTGTAGTGAATATACCTGTTGGTGGGGGTGATGTCAGGTTAGTGTAGTGAATATACCTGTTGGTGGGGGTGATGTCAGGTTAGTGTAGTGAATATACCTGTTGGTGGGGGTGAAGTCAGGTCAGTTTAGTGAATATACCTGTTGGTGGGGGTGAAGTCAGGTTAGTGTAGTGAATATACCTGTTGGTGGGGGTGATGTCAGGTTAGTGTAGTGAATATACCTGTTGGTGGGGGTGAAGTCAGGTTAGTTTAGTGAATATACCTGTTGGTGGGGGTGAAGTCAGGTTAGTTTAGTGAATATACCTGTTGGTGGGGGTGAAGTCAGGTTAGTGTAGTGAATATACCTGTTGGTGGGGGTGAAGTCAGGTTAGTTTAGTGAATATACCTGTTGGTGGGGGTGATGTCAGGTTAGTTTAGTGAATATACCTGTTGGTGGGGGTGATGTCAGGTTAGTTTAGTGAATATACCTGTTGGTGGGGGTGAAGTCAGGTTAGTTTAGTGAATATACCTGTTGGTGGGGGTGAAGTCAGGTTAGTTTAGTGAATATACCTGTTGGTGGGGGTGAAGTCAGGTTAGTTTAGTGAATATACCTGTTGGTGGGGGTGAAGTCAGGTTAGTTTAATGAATATACCTGTTGGTGGGGGTGAAGTCAGGTTAGTTTAGTGAATATACCTGTTGGTGGGGGTGAAGTCAGGTTAGTTTAGTGAATATACCTGTTGGTGGGGGTGATGTCAGGTTAGTTTAGTGAATATACCTGTTGGTGGGGGTGAAGTCAGGTTAGTTTAGTGAATATACCTGTTGGTGGGGGTGAAGTCAGGTTAGTTTAGTGAATATACCTGTTGGTGGGGGTGAAGTCAGGTTAGTTTAGTGAATATACCTGTTGGTGGGGGTGAAGTCAGGTTAGTTTAGTGAATATACCTGTTGGTGGGGGTGAAGTCAGGTTAGTTTAGTGAATATACCTGTTGGTGGGGGTGAAGTCAGGTTAGTTTAGTGAATATACCTGTTGGTGGGGGTGAAGTCAGGTTAGTTTAATGAATATACCTGTTGGTGGGGGTGAAGTTAGGTCAGTTTAGTGAATATACCTGTTGGTGGGGGTGAAGTCAGGTTAGTTTAGTGAATATACCTGTTGGTGGGGGTGAAGTAAGGTTAGTGTAGTGAATATACCTGTTGGTGGGGGTGAAGTCAGGTTAGTTTAATGAATATACCTGTTGGTGGGGGTGAAGTCAGGTTAGTTTAATGAATATACCTGTTGGTGGGGGTGAAGTCAGGTTAGTGTAGTGAATATACCTGTTGGTGGGGGTGAAGTCAGGTTAGTTTAATGAATATACCTGTTGGTGGTGGTGAAGTCAGGTTAGTTTAATGAATATACCTGTTGGTGGGGGTGAAGTCAGGTTAGTTTAGTGAATATACATGTTGGTGGGGGTGAAGTCAGGTTAGTTTAATGAATATACCTGTTGGTGGGGGTGAAGTCAGGTTAGTTTAGTGAATATACCTGTTGGTGGGGGTGAAGTCAGGTTAGTTTAATGAATATACCTGTTGGTGGGGGTGAAGTCAGGTTAGTTTAGTGAATATACCTGTTGGTGGGGGTGAAGTCAGGTTAGTTTAGTGAATATACCTGTTGGTGGGGGTGATGTCAGGTTAGTTTAGTGAATATACCTGTTGGTGGGGGTGAAGTCAGGTTAGTTTAGTGAATATACCTGTTGGTGGGGGTGAAGTCAGGTTAGTTTAGTGAATATACCTGTTGGTGGGGGTGAAGTCAGGTTAGTTTAGTGAATATACCTGTTGGTGGGGGTGAAGTCAGGTTAGTTTAGTGAATATACCTGTTGGTGGGGGTGAAGTCAGGTTAGTTTAGTGAATATACCTGTTGGTGGGGGTGAAGTCAGGTTAGTTTAGTGAATATACCTGTTGGTGGGGGTGAAGTCAGGTCAGTTTAATGAATATACCTGTTGGTGGGGGTGAAGTTAGGTCAGTTTAGTGAATATACCTGTTGGTGGGGGTGAAGTCAGGTTAGTTTAGTGAATATACCTGTTGGTGGGGGTGAAGTCAGGTTAGTGTAGTGAATATACCTGTTGGTGGGGGTGAAGTCAGGTTAGTTTAATGAATATACCTGTTGGTGGGGGTGAAGTCAGGTTAGTTTAGTGAATATACCTGTTGGTGGGGGTGAAGTCAGGTTAGTTTAGTGAATATACCTGTTGGTGGGGGTGAAGTCAGGTTAGTTTAGTGAATATACCTGTTGGTGGGGGTGAAGTCAGGTTAGTTTAGTGAATATACCTGTTGGTGGGGGTGATGTCAGGTTAGTTTAGTGAATATACCTGTTGGTGGGGGTGAAGTCAGGTTAGTTTAGTGAATATACCTGTTGGTGGGGGTGAAGTCAGGTTAGTTTAGTGAATATACCTGTTGGTGGGGGTGAAGTCAGGTTAGTTTAGTGAATATACCTGTTGGTGGGGGTGAAGTCAGGTTAGTTTAGTGAATATACCTGTTGGTGGGGGTGAAGTTAGGTCAGTTTAGTGAATATACCTGTTGGTGGGGGTGAAGTCAGGTTAGTTTAGTGAATATACCTGTTGGTGGGGCTGAAGTCAGGTTAGTGTAGTGAATATACCTGTTGGTGGGGGTGAAGTCAGGTTAGTTTAATGAATATACCTGTTGGTGGGGGTGAAGTCAGGTTAGTTTAGTGAATATACCTGTTGGTGGGGGTGAAGTCAGGTTAGTTTAGTGAATATACCTGTTGGTGGGGGTGAAGTCAGGTTAGTTTAGTGAATATACCTGTTGGTGGGGGTGAAGTCAGGTTAGTTTAGTGAATATACCTGTTGGTGGGGGTGAAGTCAGGTTAGTTTAGTGAATATACCTGTTGGTGGGGGTGAAGTCAGGTTAGTTTAGTGAATATACCTGTTGGTGGGGGTGAAGTCAGGTTAGTTTAGTGAATATACCTGTTGGTGGGGGTGAAGTCAGGTTAGTTTAGTGAATATACCTGTTGGTGGGGGTGAAGTCAGGTTAGTTTAATGAATATACCTGTTGGTGGGGGTGAAGTTAGGTCAGTTTAGTGAATATACCTGTTGGTGGGGGTGAAGTCAGGTTAGTTTAGTGAATATACCTGTTGGTGGGGGTGAAGTCAGGTTAGTTTAGTGAATATACCTGTTGGTGGGGGTGATGTCAGGTTAGTTTAGTGAATATACCTGTTGGTGGGGGTGAAGTCAGGTCAGTTTAGTGAATATACCTGTTGGTGGGGGTGAAGTCAGGTTAGTGTAGTGAATATACCTGTTGGTGGGGGTGAAGTCAGGTTAGTTTAGTGAATATACCTGTTGGTGGGGGTGAAGTCAGGTTAGTTTAGTGAATATACCTGTTGGTGGGGGTGAAGTCAGGTTAGTTTAGTGAATATACCTGTTGGTGGGGGTGAAGTCAGGTTAGTTTAGTGAATATACCTGTTGGTGGGGGTGATGTCAGGTTAGTTTAGTGAATATACCTGTTGGTGGGGGTGAAGTCAGGTCAGTTTAGTGAATATACCTGTTGGTGGGGGTGAAGTCAGGTTAGTGTAGTGAATATACCTGTTGGTGGGGGTGAAGTCAGGTTAGTTTAGTGAATATACCTGTTGGTGGGGGTGAAGTCAGGTTAGTGTAGTGAATATACCTGTTGGATGGGGTGAAGTCAGGTTAGTGTAGTGAATATACCTGTTGGTGGGGGTGAAGTCAGGTTAGTGTAGTGAATATACCTGTTGGTGGGGGTGAAGTCAGGTTAGTTTAGTGAATATACCTGTTGGTGGGGGTGAAGTCAGGTTAGTTTAGTGAATATACCTGTTGGTGGGGGTGAAGTCAGGTTAGTTTAGTGAATATACCTGTTGGTGGGGGTGAAGTCAGGTTAGTTTAGTGAATATACCTGTTGGTGGGGCTGAAGTCAGGTTAGTTTAGTGAATATACCTGTTGGTGGGGGTGAAGTCAGGTTAGTTTAGTGAATATACCTGTTGGTGGGGGTGAGGTCAGGTTAGTTTAATGAATATACCTGTTGGTGGGGGTGAAGTCAGGTTAGTTTAGTGAATATACCTGTTGGTGGGGGTGAGGTCAGGTTAGTTTAGTTTAGTGAATATACCTGTTGGTGGGGGTGAAGTCAGGTTAGTTTAGTGAATATACCTGTTGGTGGGGGTGAAGTCAGGTTAGTTTAGTGAATATACCTGTTGGTGGGGGTGAAGTCAGGTTAGTTTAGTGAATATACCTGTTGGTGGGGGTGAAGTCAGGTTAGTTTAGTGAATATACCTGTTGGTGGGGGTGAAGTCAGGTTAGTTTAGTGAATATACCTGTTGGTGGGGGTGAAGTCAGGTTAGTTTAATGAATATACCTGTTGGTGGGGGTGAAGTTAGGTCAGTTTAGTGAATATACCTGTTGGTGGGGGTGAAGTCAGGTTAGTTTAGTGAATATACCTGTTGGTGGGGGTGAAGTCAGGTTAGTTTAGTGAATATACCTGTTGGTGGGGGTGATGTCAGGTTAGTTTAGTGAATATACCTGTTGGTGGGGGTGAAGTCAGGTCAGTTTAGTGAATATACCTGTTGGTGGGGGTGAAGTCAGGTTAGTGTAGTGAATATACCTGTTGGTGGGGGTGAAGTCAGGTTAGTTTAGTGAATATACCTGTTGGTGGGGGTGAAGTCAGGTTAGTGTAGTGAATATACCTGTTGGATGGGGTGAAGTCAGGTTAGTGTAGTGAATATACCTGTTGGTGGGGGTGAAGTCAGGTTAGTGTAGTGAATATACCTGTTGGTGGGGGTGAAGTCAGGTTAGTTTAGTGAATATACCTGTTGGTGGGGGTGAAGTCAGGTTAGTTTAGTGAATATACCTGTTGGTGGGGGTGAAGTCAGGTTAGTTTAGTGAATATACCTGTTGGTGGGGGTGAAGTCAGGTTAGTTTAGTGAATATACCTGTTGGTGGGGCTGAAGTCAGGTTAGTTTAGTGAATATACCTGTTGGTGGGGGTGAAGTCAGGTTAGTTTAGTGAATATACCTGTTGGTGGGGGTGAGGTCAGGTTAGTTTAATGAATATACCTGTTGGTGGGGGTGAAGTCAGGTTAGTTTAGTGAATATACCTGTTGGTGGGGGTGAGGTCAGGTTAGTTTAGTTTAGTGAATATACATGTTGGTGGGGGTGAAGTCAGGTTAGTGTAGTGAATATACCTGTTGGTGGGGGTGAAGTCAGGTTAGTTTAATGAATATACCTGTTGGTGGGGGTGAAGTCAGGTCAGTTTAGTGAATATACCTGTTGGTGGGGGTGAAGTCAGGTTAGTTTAGTGAATATACCTGTTGGTGGGGGTGAAGTCAGGTTAGTTTAGTGAATATACCTGTTGGTGGGGGTGAAGTCAGGTTAGTTTAATGAATATACCTGTTGGTGGGGCTGAAGTCAGGTTAGTTTAGTGAATATACCTGTTGGTGGGGGTGAAGTCAGGTTAGTTTAGTGAATATACCTGTTGGTGGGGGTGAGGTCAGGTTAGTTTAATGAATATACCTGTTGGTGGGGGTGAAGTCAGGTTAGTTTAGTGAATATACCTGTTGGTGGGGGTGAGGTCAGGTTAGTTTAGTTTAGTGAATATACATGTTGGTGGGGGTGAAGTCAGGTTAGTGTAGTGAATATACCTGTTGGTGGGGGTGAAGTCAGGTTAGTTTAATGAATATACCTGTTGGTGGGGGTGAAGTCAGGTCAGTTTAATGAATATACCTGTTGGTGGGGGTGAAGTCAGGTTAGTTTAGTGAATATACCTGTTGGTGGGGGTGAAGTCAGGTTAGTTTAGTGAATATACCTGTTGGTGGGGGTGAAGTCAGGTTAGTTTAGTGAATATACCTGTTGGTGGGGGTGATGTCAGGTTAGTTTAGTGAATATACCTGTTGGTGGGGGTGAAGTCAGGTCAGTTTAGTGAATATACCTGTTGGTGGGGGTGAAGTCAGGTTAGTGTAGTGAATATACCTGTTGGTGGGGGTGAAGTCAGGTTAGTTTAGTGAATATACCTGTTGGTGGGGGTGAAGTCAGGTTAGTTTAGTGAATATACCTGTTGGTGGGGGTGAAGTCAGGTTAGTTTAGTGAATATACCTGTTGGTGGGGGTGAAGTCAGGTTAGTTTAGTGAATATACCTGTTGGTGGGGGTGAAGTCAGGTTAGTTTAGTGAATATACCTGTTGGTGGGGGTGAAGTCAGGTTAGTTTAGTGAATATACCTGTTGGTGGGGGTGAAGTCAGGTTAGTTTAATGAATATACCTGTTGGTGGGGGTGAAGTCAGGTTAGTTTAGTGAATATACCAGTTGGTGGGGGTGAAGTCAGGTTAGTTTAGTGAATATACCTGTTGGTGGGGGTGAAGTCAGGTTAGTTTAATGAATATACCTGTTGATGGGGCTGAAGTCAGGTTAGTTTAGAGAATATACCTGTTGGTGGGGGTGATGTCAGGTTAGTTTAGTGAATATACCTGTTGATGGGGCTGAAGTCCTCCTGACAGATGGATACCCCTTCAGGACCGACCCCTATAGCCAGCCTCTGTCCCTCTGAGTCCCTGGCCCAGTGCCACTCCACCCCGTAGTTCTCCAGGGAGGACACCAGCTGTAGGGCCTGGTACTCTGCAGACGCCTGGCTCAGACCCTCTAGCTCACGGTGCTTCTCCTGGATGCTGCAGACGGACACGGCAGGACGGGACAGAAGAGTTACATTTTCTGCTTTTGTAATACTGTTCAATCACCAGGGGGGCCCACCCATAGAATTAAAAATGTTTTCTCCATTCTATTTCAAATGCTGCCACCAAATAATCCCTGCTGGGTTTTCATTTTTTTGTCCCTCCACTGGTTGTTTTTTAAATTATAGAATTATTTGTTTTATCTACAAAATAAAATGTACTAAAACTAAACACATGAGGAATGAGAACTGTACTTTAGTGCCCAGTAGTGAATGTACGTAGCTGCAGGGCTAGCTAGGTCAGCAGCCTGGTGTTTTAGGGACAGATGTTGTGAATACCATTTATATGCTGATTTGGGAGTACTTAGGCTCCTCCCACATCAAGGCAATAACAGAATACCAAACCATGGTTTAGTCAGCTGTTCAGATGGCCTTAACAAATCAAAAAGGTAATACTTTTATCATCTTGTATCTACAGCAGTTCTACAAGTCAGCATAGAGAAGTATTTAGTAGGAAATGGAATGCAGGTGGAGTCATGTTACTCATTGCTGTGCTAACCTGTTGATGGTTGCCAGGTCAGGCTCCTGTCTGAAGATCTGGCTGGAGCAGTACTTGGCTGTGTTCTGGTTGTAGTCTCCGTACTCAGCCTGGGCTAGGAGGGCACACAGCTCCTTGGCCTGCTCAGCCTCCATCTGCAGGCTGCCACTGTCCAGCTCCTCCTTTATGTGCAGGAAGAACATATGTCTGGAGGAGAGAGGGATGTGTAAAGGGTTATATGATGGACATGAGGAAGAACGAGAATACAACTTCACAAAACTGCAGTGATAATGGGGAAACTAATTAGACATTTTTGCCTCGTCAAAAGAGGACATTGCACTGAAAAGAGGAACGAAGTTAATCCTCTTTGTAGGCTCTAAATCTAGGTCGAAGATACCCAGGTTAGAACAACGTAATAACTAGTATCACTGGTCCCTTTGTCTAGAATTCTTCCTCATTTATGCAAAGAGTTATGGGATATTAGAATCCTCTTGTTGTTATTTTCAACATAGCCCTAAAAGAGGAAGAACAAGAATACAGCTTAACTGGTGATGGTAAACTAGCCCTCTGTGCCTCCTCAAAACAGGAAGTTGCACTGAATATAGGAATGAAGATAGCCTTCTTTATAAAATGACATTTCTCTCATGCCTGCTATGAGCGCTTGACCTTTCTGTCCACAGGGTCAGCTATCCATCTTATTGCTCCAGTGAGGAATGTGGGCGGCAGAATTGCTGGTACAGGCAGGTCACGACCCCAGACAGTCCCAGGCGATAAACAGGAAGCCTGTTTAAACTAAACAAACTCAGACTACAACAACTAATATTGATCACTGTTGTTGTGTCAGTCTGTGCTTCACTCCAATGTGAACTACTACGGTGTAACGGCGCAGTGTCGGTGGTGTAACGGCGCAGTGTCGGCGGTGTAACGGCGCAGTGTCGGCGGTGTAACGGCGCAGTGTCGGCGGTGTAACGGCACAGTGTCGGCGGTGTAACGGCGCAGTGTCGGAGGTGTCCTAATTGGCTCCCGTTAGACACTGTAGGTACAGGACTAACAGTCACAGACAAGACACTGTAGGGACAGGACTGACAGTCACAGACAAGACACTGTAGGTACAGGACTGACAGTCACAGACAAGACACTGTAGGTACAGGACTGACAGACAGAGACACTGTAGGTACAGGACTGACAGACAGAGACACTGTAGGTACAGGACTGACAGTCAGAGACACTGTAGGTACAGGACTGACATTTAGGGACACTGTAGGTACAGGACTGACAGTCAGAGACACTGTAGGTACAGGACTGACAGTCACAGACAAGACACTGTAGGTACAGGACTGACAGTCACAGACAAGACACCGTAGGTACAGGACTGACAGTCAGAGACACTGTAGGTACAGGACTGACAGTCACAGACAAGACACTGTAGGTACAGGACTGACAGTCAGAGACACTGTAGGTACAGGACTGACAGTCAGAGACACTGTAGGTACAGGACTGACAGTCAGAGACACTGTAGGTACAGGACTGACAGTCAGAGACACTGTAGGTACAGGACTGACAGTCAGAGACACTGTAGGTACAGGACTGACATTTAGGGACACTGTAGATACAGGACTGACAGTCAGAGACACTGTAGGTACAGGACTAACAGTCACAGACAAGACACTGTAGGTACAGGACTGACAGTCACAGACAAGACACTGTAGGTACAGGACTGACAGTCACAGACAAGACACTGTAGGTACAGGACTGACAGTCAGAGACAAGACACCGTAGGTACAGGACTGACAGTCAGAGACACTGTAGGTACAGGACTGACAGTCAGAGAAACTGTAGGTACAGGACTGACAGACAAGACAACACACTGTAGCTGCTGTTTTGACAAATGGTTTTACTAATTATGGATTTTAAATGGAAACCAACTCTCAACAACACATTCTCCCATGGTGCCGCTCAGCTGTAGTACAGATGAAGTGCTGAATGCTCTCTGGACCTGTTGGTATGTGAACTCTGCCCTGCAAGTTTATATCAGCAGAACATCCTATTTAAACAGCAGTACAATGTGATAAAGCAGTGTGTGTGTGTTTAGCTAGTGGGGCTCTCAGCTGTAGCCAACAGGATGGATGCCTGCTTGGATTAACAATGGCTAGTACCGTGTGTTCTCCCTCTCAGCCAGCCAGGAGGTAGGAGGTGGCTGGATGTGTGGGACTGTGCACGCTAAGCCTGCAGGATGCATGGCTTAGGTCTCAGACGATCCCGCAGGTGAAGAAGCCAGATGTGGTCTTGGACTGGCATGTTACACATGGTCTGCGGTTGTGAGGCCGGTTGATTGTACTGCCAAATTCTCTAAAACAACGTTGGAGAAGGCTTGTGGTAGAGAAATTAACATTCAATTCTCTAGCAACAGCTCTGGTGGACATGCCTGCAGTCAGCATGCCAATTGCGCGCTCCCTCAACTTGAGACATGGCATTGTGTTGTGTAACAAAACTGCACATTTTAGAGTGGCCTTTTATTGTCCCCAGCACATGGTGCACTTATGTAATGATCATGCCATTTAATCAGCTTCTTGATATGCCACACCTGCTCGGTGGATGGATTATCTTGGCAAAAGAGAAATGCTCACTGAGAGGGATGTAAAACAAATTTCTGCACAAAATTTGAAATAAATAAAAACAATTGTCAGTATGGAACATTTCTGGGATCTTTTATTTCATGCTGCGTTTATATTTGTTCAGTATAGTTAGCCTACATATGGGCTGTCAGTGTGGAATTTAAGATTTAATTCAACACTGTCATTCTGTCCAAGTATCCTCCTGTAGCAACAGCCCAGTGTGTTAAAGTAACCCTCTGACTGACTGCAGGATCCTCCTGTAGCAACAGCCCAGTGTGTTAAAGTAACCCTCTGACTGACTGCAGTATCCTCCTGTAGCAACAGCCCAGTGTGTTAAAGTAACCCTCTGACTGACTGCAGGATCCTCCTGTAGCAACAGCCCAGTGTGTTAAAGTAACCCTCTGACTGACTGCAGTATCCTCCTGTAGCAACAGCCCAGTGTGTTAAAGTAACCCTCTGACTGACTGCAGGATCCTCCTGTAGCAACAGCCCAGTGTTTTAAAGTAACCCTCTGACTGACTGCAGGATCCTCCTGTAGCAACAGCCCAGTGTGTTAAAGTAACCCTCTGACTGACTGCAGGATCCTCCTGTAGCAACAGCCCAGTGTGTTAAAGTAACCCTCTGACTGACTGCAGTATCCTCCTGTAGCAACAGCCCAGTGTGTTAAAGTAACCGTCTGACGGCACTTGGCTCAGGGCCAAGCTATAAAGGGACATTATAAAACTGTTGGAGCAGAAAAAGATTCCCAAAGGTTTGTGGTTCGCATGCAGCTTGAGTCTCAACACTAAATTGATGTTGGAGTTCTTGTGAATTTCCTTTCACTTTAAAAGGCTGTAGTGACTCTCCTTTTAGGAGTTGACTTTAAAGCAACAATTGGCTGACTGTCTGTAGCCTGGTTACAAACCCCTGCCCATGATTCTGCTGCCTGACCCCTGACCTCGTTTCTGGAGTGAATACTGTACAAACACACCTCATAGTGACATGATCCTGATCCCTTCAATGAGAATGGGTTGGTTGGTCCCTGGAGGATGACATGCAGTATTGAAAGTCTTTGTTATTGGTCACATACACATGGTTAGCAGATGTTATTGCGATTGTAGTGAAATGCTTGTGCTTCTAGTTGACAGTGCAGTAATATATAACATGTAACAATTCCACAAGAACTACCTAATACACACAAGTCTAGGTAAAGGGATGGAATAAGATACCTCCCGATAAAATCAATATAGCTAATGTACCGTAGTGATGAGGAGAGACCAGATAGAGCAAATAAAAGTCACATACAGTAGGCTCCTGAACTATCCTGAGGACTCATCCTGAATAACAGTCACATACAGTAGTCTCCTGAACTATCCTGAGGACTCATCCTGAATAACAGTCACATTCAGTAGGCTCCTGAACTATCCTGAGGACTCATCCCGAATAACAGTCACATACAGTAGGCTCCTGAACTAGCCTGAGGACTCATCCTGAATAACAGTCACATACAGTAGGCTCCTGAACTATCCTGAGGACTCATCCTGAATAACAGTCACATACAGTAGGCTCCTGAACTATCCTGAGGACTCATCCTGAATAACAGTCACATACAGTAGGCTTCTGAACTAGCCTGAGGACTCATCCTGAATAACAGTCACATACAGTAGGCTCCTGAACTATCCTGAGGACTCATCCTGAATAACAGTCACATACAGTAGGCTCCTGAACTATCCTGAGGACTCATCCTGAATAACAGTCACATACAGTAGGCTTCTGAACTAGCCTGAGGACTCATCCTGAATAAAAGTCACATACAGTAGGCTCCTGAACTAACCTGAGGACTCACCCTGAATAAAAGTCACATACAGTAGGCTCCTGAACTAGCCTGAGGACTCATCCTGAATAACAGTCACATACAGTAGGCTCCTGAACTAGCCTGAGGACTCATCCTGAATAAAAGTCACATACAGTAGGCTCCTGAACTAACCTGAGGACTCACCCTGAATAAAAGTCACATACAGTAGGCTCCTGAACTAGCCTGAGGACTCATCCTGAATAACAGTCACATACAGTAGGCTCCTGAACTAGCATGAGGACTCATCCTGAATAACAGTCACATACAGTAGGCTCCTGAACTAGCCTGAGGACTCATCCTGAATAAAAGTCACATACAGTAGGCTCCTGAACTAGCCTGAGGACTCATCCTGAATAACAGTCACATACAGTAGGCTCCTGAACTAGCATGAGGACTCATCCCGAATAACAGTCACATACAGTAGGCTCCTGAACTAGCCTGAGGACTCATCCTGAATAACAGTCACATACAGTAGGCTCCTGAACTAGCATGAGGACTCATCCTGAATAACAGTCACATACAGTAGGCTCCTGAACTAGCCTGAGGACTCATCCTGAATAAAAGTCACATACAGTAGGCTCCTGAACTAGCCTGAGGACTCATCCTGAATAACAGTCACATACAGTAGGCTCCTGAACTAGCATGAGGACTCATCCTGAATAACAGTCACATACAGTAGGCTCCTGAACTAGCCTGAGGACTCATCCTGAATAAAAGTCACATACAGTAGGCTCCTGAACTAGCCTGAGGACTCATCCTGAATAACAGTCACATACAGTAGGCACCTGAACTAGCATGAGGACTCATCCTGAATAACAGTCACATACAGTAGGCTCCTGAACTATCCTGAGGACTCATCCTGAATATAACTCTGCTGCTCTATCAATCGCTCCACACATTAGAAGAAATGATAGTGGGCGTGGTGTTTGGCCAGAGCGATGTGGATGGTAGTCAGGCCACTCCCCTTCATGGCACACAGTGCCCTCTGTCTTGTCAGTCGATATACGGTGTCAGGGTTACCCAGGGCAAACCAAACTGGCAGCTCTGTCTGTGAGACCGGGTTGACATGTCATTTGAAGCTATGCCCTAGTAGTAGGCTACTTTTTGGGGGGCGAATTATTTTGATATTGAAGAAAATACACTAGGCTGTAGTATTACCATGGCTGCTTGGCATAGTACTGTAGGTACACTGGCTGGCTGGCATAGTACTGTAGGTACCCTGCCTGGCTGGCATAGTACTGTAGGTAGCCTGGCTGGCAGGCATAGTACTGTAGGTAGCCTGGCTGGCAGGCATAGTACTGTAGGTACACTGCCTGGCTGGCATAGTGCTGTAGGTACGCTGACATAGTACTGTAGGTACCCTGGCTGGCAGGCATAGTACTGTAGGTAGCCTGGCATAGTACTGTAGGTACCCTGGCTGGCTGGCATAGTACTGTAGGTACCCTGGCATAGTACTGTAGGTACCCTGGCTGGCTGGCATTTTGTTTTTGTGAGCTCAATACACATATTCCACAGTTTCTCTAGAGATAAATCAGATCCAGACTGAACTGTGCGATGTGGTAGGGAGTTGTAGTTTCCAACAGGACAATATTCTACATATTTTAGCGCATCAAAATGTGGTAATTAACTACAATGACTATAATCCATAGGTTTTTTTTCACACCTGCTACAGAAGAGGCAAAAGAATGCGTTGTCTTGAGGGGATATAGAGAGCAGCTGTTGCTCTCGTGAGCTATCTCTACCTGAAAATACATGATCTAAGTGATTGATAGTTGGTATTCAGCAGTCATAAAAGTATGCCTTACTTACTTTGAAGAACTACTAAAATATTAATTTTGTCAGAAAGCACAGGGAGGAGCTCTATAGAGATGAGATGACTTGGAATGAAATAATAAAGTCATCAAATAAAACAAATGTAAAATACACAACAACTGAACTGTTTTATTAAAGTAATGTGAATAAATGATGGTTAATAAGTGATGAGCAGTAATGGGCAGTCACTACCATCATGGGACTTTAATTCATTGTTTTATTCTGTGTTGTTACAGCACTCATCCCAAATCATGGAAACCGTGATTACATGTATTTTATAAACAGGCCTCAAAAAGCAATAAGCACTCAGCACAGTGGAGTATGCAAAGTGCACATTTTGGAATAAGGGTAGAGAATTTGGGACACAACCCTACTGCACCCATAGGAACGTAGTGCACTAGAAAGAGTGCACTACGTTCCTATGCATCTGGGATGCACCCCGAGTCACGTTCTACACTGGTACAACGCCCATAGAGCACATTGACTTGTCGGTTTGGGATAGAACCTGCTGGACACACAGTGCAATGCATGCACGGCAACTAACTCGCTGCTGACGCGTCACCAGACACTGTTTGCATACGGGAGGTCAAACTTCCCCTTGATGGGGATAGAAGCCAGTAGGTCACATTATCTATTGATCCTAAAGGGGCTGAAAGACTACGGGTTGACTGAAATAGCAGGGTTTTAATGATTGATAGGGTGGGGTTTAACTCAATTTTATTTGATCCATTCTGTTCTGTCACTACATTTGTTAATCTTATTGCATTTAAAAAAATACATTACATCTAATGTTTGCAATACCATTAGCTACAATAAGCAGAGCGCCTTACTCCAAATAGGTCCCCTACAATAAACATACCTTGTCTGTTCTTGCAGGGTCAGATGGGGTTCCACAAAGAACTTGACTCTGAGCTTCAGTCTGCAGGGAGCCAGGTTATCCATCTGTTGTGAGATCCTGTTCCTAAGATTCAACCACAAACTCTCCCCTTTGCTTCCACAGAACTGAAGCCCAAAGTAATCCACCTCTATTATTCCCAGTTTCCGACAGACCTGTGAGTCAAAACAATAGAACAAACCACTTCACTAAAGTAATCAATGCCCCATCAAGACTGCTAGTTAAATACAACATTACATGTACTACGCTGTTGTTACATTGTTACAAGTGTACAAGTAAGTTCACTTTTATTCAAATTCTCAAAATATTTACAGAAATCAAAATGATTAAAACTGCATTAATTTGCAACCCCAACGCCGACTTAACATGTATCAATTTGAATTATAATAACTGTAACGGTACCTTGTGTAAACAGTCCTCTCCGTTAGCCTTCGAATCAACATCCACCTCCATCACCACCGAGTCCGGGCGCGTTATATGGCAAAGCATTTTTATTTCTCTGTATGTTTGCAATACTTGTCCTATAGTAGTTCAATCTATCGATGCACTTACACCTTACCTGAAAACCAAACATTCAAACTTTATAGTCCATGGACTGATCAGGTCGTGTCCAAAAATACAACCGTGGGATTTTATATGGCTCGGAGGGGGAAGCACCGCCCCCTTCATTCAACGAACTTCTCAACAACCAATCAGTGCAAAGACATAGACGTAAACAAGGTTTTGTCGCCACCTACCGGGTTGTTCATTCTAACCATGTTACCTGTTCATTCGTACAAAACCGTTTTTAGAAGCTATGCTACACACACAAATATTAATGTAAACTCACAATCATTTTATCCTCAAAATACTGTGAAATTGTTTTTTGTAACATTTTGATGTACCTAATGAATGGCTTCCTGTGTTCTATGTGAAAGAATGTCGCCTGCGCATAGCTGCGCAACCCTGATTCCACTCAACAACCCCACTGCATGTTGACACTTGACTGCGTCTGGAAAACAGCTGACCAAAGACCAAACAACAGCCATCTATCAGACTTTAGCTACTTATAGAAGTATACAATCTGAACATTGACCCGTAGCTTGACATGGCACTTGAGGAATATTCACAAAGAAGCTAGTTAATACAGTTAATGCGACGACAAAACAACGTATTTGCAGCTTGGAAGAAACCAGGAAGATGTTTGAGAATTTCAAAGAGAGGTTGCAGACGGTGCAGCAAGATTTCACAACGGGGTTTGTATTAAAGCTACTTGCATAGCTAATGCTTCATTCATGGCCCTATGTCTTGTGACCCTGCCTGTTCTGACATGGCTGTATTAGCAATTTAAAAAAAACATCTACGTTAATTAGCTAGCTAGTTTCTCCCTCTTTGCCAGCATGACTGAAAGGCTATCTAGCTGGATGTAACTGTGTGGGACGAAACCATCGAACACGTTTTGCGTAACTAGCTAATACTAAACACAAAACACTGGCAAAACACACCCACGCGGGCAATAAATGAAAACCATGAATTTCCATTTAGATTTAGATGCTGCCAAAGCTTATTGATACAGTTAACTAACTACAGCTAGTTAAGTTGATTACATTCAGCTGACCATCATGTGCTGGAAGTGAGCGAGACGGGACATTCTGGACTGGAACCTGATGCCGGAAGGCTGAAGCAGAAAAAGTCTCAGCCAATGTTTATGGCATCCTATACCCTATATAGTGCACTACTTTGGGTTCTGATATAAATTGGTGCACTATATAGGGAATAGGGTGCCATTTAGGAAACAGACAAAGTGTCTACTGTCATCCAATGAATATTTACATTGCTGTGACGGCTGTCCCATATATACATTTTTTTTACCTGCTCACATCTTTATAATTTCCCTTCAGGATGAAGACTCTGAGTGACAAATCAAAGGAGGCCAAAGTAAAGCCGAAACAGAGGTAAGGCAGACCTGTATCTATAGTGTCTCATAGTGTATCCATAGTGTCTCAGAGTATCTCAGTGTATCCATAGTGTCTCAGTGTCTCATAGTGTATCCATAGTGTCTCAGAGTTGGAGTGATAACATTTTAAAATATATATTTATTAACTTAACTGAGTGATGATCTAATATCAGGTTGGCCTTTAAGATCATAATGAATAAAGACTATATGGACAGATAGGACCTGATCTTAGATCAGCACTTTAAGGCGCTTTATGAATACGGCCCAGGAGTGCCAGTCAAATCATCCATTTACATCCACTTTCATTCTCTTATATCCTCTTCATAGTCTATTTCCCTTAATGACTCATTTCCTGTCTCTCAACAGACATGAACATCTGACACAGTTTTCTGCTGGAGTAGAACTGCTCAGTCGGTAGGTGTTCCTCTCATTGAATACGTCCAAATGAGAGCATTGGATACTGCTTTTGACCAGGCCCCAGGCCCCACAGGTCTCTTTGGACCAGGCCCCAGGCCCCACAGGTCTCTTTGGACCAGGCCCCACAGGTCTCTTTTGACCAGGCCCCAGGCCCCACAGGTCTCTTTGGACCAGGCCCCACAGGTCTCTTTGGACCAGGCCCCACAGGTCTCTTTGGACCAGGCCCCACAGGTCTCTTTGGACCAGGCCCCACAGGTTTCTTTGGACCAGGCCCCACAGGTCTCTTTGGACCAGGGCCCACAGGTCTCTTTGGACCAGGCCCCACAGGTCTGTCTCTTTGGACCAGGCCCCACAGGGTCTAAATTAGTGCACAATATAGGGAATAGTGTGCCATTTGTGATGCAGACATTAAAACAATCAGTGGTCTGAATACACGTACAGTAGCATAATGTCAAGGGAAGAAAACAGAAGGCCTTATTTGTTTCTTGTGTTTCGAAGGTACGAAGACACCTGGGTGACTCTCCACAGAAAAGCTAAAGATTGTGCGAAAGCTGGACAGGTGTGTATGAACTGTAGCTCAATGTATTAATTAGAATTGCATTGAATTACGCATCAAGAATAATAATACATAGGAACATCTCGTCCTCTCTCTCTCTCATCTTCTCTCTCTCGTCTTCTCTCTCTCTCGAATTCTTTCTCATTTTCTCTCTCTCGTCTCTCTCTCTCGTCTGTCTCTCTCTCGTCTGTCTTTCTCTTGTCTTCTCTCTCTCTCGTCTTCTCTCTCTCGTCTGTCTTTCTCTCGTCTTCTCTCTCTCTCTCGTCTTCTCTCTCTCGTCTGTCTTTCTCTCGTCTTCTCTCTCTCTCTCGTCTTCTCTCTCTCGTCTGTATTTCTCTCGTCTTCTCTCTCTTTCGTTTTCTCTCGTCTTCTCTCTCTCGTCTGTCTTTCTCTCTCTCGTCTTGTCTTCTCTGTATGTCTGTCTGTATGTCTCAGACAGTGGATGGAGAGGTGGTGATGCTGTCTGCACACTGGGAGAAGAGAAGAGCAGCAGTGGTGGAACTACAAGAACAACTACAGCAGATCCCAGGCTTCCTCACAGACCTGGAGACGTGCACCAATCGCATCGGTGAGTGTGCACTATGTCAATGCCACTCTTAATTGATTTATTTTTGGCCTTTTGTTACCATTGTGTAGAGTAGGTTGAGGTCAGAGGTGTTTATGACTGGCTGAGCTGTGTTCACCTTGGGTAGGTAGGCAACGACGGAGACAACGGGAAAAGATGAAGCCTTTTTACACATGGCTAGTTTGAAACACAACACGTTTATAGTCTAAGGAGACGGATCTGACATCAAATCGGAGTAGTCTTTGATACTTTCCGTGTTATTCCATGCATCGGCCTCTACCAGTATGTATCGGTCTTCTCTAAATAGTCTCTAGTTTTCTACATTGTTCATGGAATTGGAACCCTGTAATCCGTGTTAGATAGTAGTTGGACTGTTTAGAACTCTGAGGACTTTCATTCCATCATTCTAGAATGGGTGTCTCCTGTCTCAGCCAATGAGTTGCACATGATGTGAATTGTAGCGAGCACATGGGAAATTCCAGTATGAACAGACTGAGAGAAGTGTTCTAGGAAGGTGAAAGAAGTTGAATAGAATCTTTAACTTTATTTTGAATATTTCCATGTGTAAGATTTGTTCCTGCCCTGTATAGAGTTCCAGATAATGCCTCAAATATGGCACATTTCCTTTTTAGTTGTCTTTGACTTAGGACAGTGATAGTGGTTGGGCTCCCGAGTGGCGCGGCGGTCTAAGGTGCGGGGAGGGTTTGGCCGCTGTAGGCCGTCATTGTAAATAAGAATTTGTTCTTAACTGACTTGCCTAGTTAAATAAAATAAAATATTAATAAATAGTGCTTCCAAGTACAAACAGTTTCCTATATGACCACCAGATGTCAGTGTTCACTTGTGTTTCAGTAGTGAATAATAGTTCCTTTGTGTTTTATTGGAATTATTCACATGAAAATATTATACAGACTGGCAACAGTCTCCCAGCAGCAGTTGGACAGACACAACAGTCTCCCAGCAGCAGTTGGACAGACACAACAGTCTCCCAGCAGCAGTTGGACAGACACAACAGTCTCCCAGCAGCAGTTGGACAGACACAACAGTCTCCCAGCAGCAGTTGGACAGACACAACAGTCTCCCAGCAGCAGTTGGACAGACACAACAGTCTCCCAGCAGCAGTTGGACAGACACAACAGTCTCCCAGCAGCAGTTGGACAGACACAACAGTCTCCCAGCAGCAGTTGGACAGACTCTGGCAACAGTCTCCCAGCAGCAGTTGGACACACACAACAGTCTCCCAGCAGCAGTTGGACAGACACAACAGTCTCCCAGCAGCAGATGGACAGACACAACAGTCTCCAAGCAGCAGTTGGACAGAGTCTGGCAACAGTCTCCCAGCAGCAGTTGGACAGAGTCTGGCAACAGTCTCCCAGCAGCAGTTGGACAGACACAACAGTCTCCTAGCAGAAGATGGACAGACACAACAGTCTCCCAGCAGCAGATGGACAGACACAACAGTCTCCCAGCAGCAGATGGACAGACACAACAGTCTCCCAGCAGCAGATGGACAGACACAACAGTCTCCCAGCAGCAGATGGACAGACACAACAGTCTCCCAGCAGCAGATAGACAGACACAACAGTCCCCCAGCAGCAGATGGACAGACACAACAGTCTCCCAGCAGCAGATGGACAGACACAACAGTCTCCCAGCAGCAAATGGACAGACACAACAGTCTCCCAGCAGCAAATGGACAGACACAACAGTCTCCCAGCAGCAGATGGACAGACACAACAGTCTCCCAGCAGCAGATGGACAGACACAACAGTCTCCCAGCAGCAGTTGGACAGACACAACAGTCTCCCAGCAGCAGTTGGACAGACACAACAGTCTCCCAGCAGCAGTTGGACAGACACAACAGTCTCCCAGCAGCAGTTGGACAGACACAACAGTCTCCCAGCAGCAGTTGGACAGACACAACAGTCTCCCAGCAGCAGTTGGACAGACACAACAGTCTCCCAGCAGCAGTTGGACAGACACAACAGTCTCCCAGCAGCAGTTGGACAGACACAACAGTCTCCCAGCAGCAGTTGGACAGACACAACAGTCTCCCAGCAGCAGTTGGACAGACACAACAGTCTCCCAGCAGCAGTTGGACAGACACAACAGTCTCCCAGCAGCAGTTGGACAGACACAACAGTCTCCCAGCAGCAGTTGGACAGACACAACAGTCTCCCAGCAGCAGTTGGACAGACACAACAGTCTCCCAGCAGCAGTTGGACAGACACAACAGTCTCCCAGCAGCAGTTGGACAGACACAACAGTCTCCCAGCAGCAGTTGGACAGACACAACAGTCTCCCAGCAGCAGTTGGACAGACACAACAGTCTCCCAGCAGCAGTTGGACAGACACAACAGTCTCCCAGCAGCAGTTGGACAGACACAACAGTCTCCCAGCAGCAGTTGGAAAGACACAACAGTCTCCCAGCAGCAGTTGGACAGACACAACAGTCTCCCAGCAGCAGTTGGACAGACACAACAGTCTCCCAGCAGCAGATGGACAGACACAAGTCTCCCAGCAGCAGTTGGACAGACACAACAGTCTCCCAGCAGCAGATGGACAGACACAACAGTCTCCCAGCAGCAGATGGACAGACACAACAGTCTCCCAGCAGCAGTTGGACAGACACAACAGTCTCCCAGCAGTAGTTGGACAGACACAACAGTCTCCCAGCAGCAGTTGGACAGACACAACAGTCTCCAAGCAGCAGTTGGACAGACACAACAGTCTCCCAGCAGTAGTTGGACAGACACAACAGTCTCCCAGCAGCAGTTGGACAGACTCTGGCAACAGTCTCCCAGCAGCAGTTGGACAGACACAACAGTCTCCCAGCAGCAGATGGACAGACACAACAGTCTCCCAGCAGCAGATGGATAGACACAACAGTCTCCCAGCAGCAGATGGACAGACACAACAGTCTCCCAGCAGCAGTTGGACAGACACAACAGTCTCCCAGCAGCAGTTGGACAGACACAACAGTCTCCCAGCAGCAGTTGGACAGACACAACAGTCTCCCAGCAGCAGTTGGACAGACACAACAGTCTCCCAGCAGCAGTTGGACAGACACAACAGTCTCCCAGCAGCAGTTGGACAGACACAACAGTCTCCCAGCAGCAGATGGACAGACACAACAGTCTCCCAGCAGCAGTTGGACAGACACAACAGTCTCCCAGCAGCAGTTGGACAGACACAACAGTCTCCCAGCAGCAGTTGGACAGACACAACAGTCTCCCAGCAGCAGTTGGACAGACACAACAGTCTCCCAGCAGCAGTTGGACAGACACAACAGTCTCCCAGCAGCAGTTGGACAGACACAACAGTCTCCCAGCAGCAGTTGGACAGACACAACAGTCTCCCAGCAGCAGTTGGACAGACACAACAGTCTCCCAGCAGCAGTTGGACAGACACAACAGTCTCTCAGCAGCAGTTGGACAGACACAACAGTCTCCCAGCAGCAGTTGGACAGACACAACAGTCTCCCAGCAGCAGTTGGACAGACACAACAGTCTCCCAGCAGCAGTTGGACAGACACAACAGTCTCCCAGCAGCAGTTGGACAGACACAACAGTCTCCCAGCAGCAGTTGGACAGACACAACAGTCTCCCAGCAGCAGTTGGACAGACACAACAGTCTCCCAGCAGCAGTTGGACAGACACAACAGTCTCCCAGCAGCAGTTGGACAGACACAACAGTCTCCCAGCAGCAGTTGGACAGACACAACAGTCTCCCAGCAGCAGTTGGACAGACACAACAGTCTCCCAGCAGCAGTTGGACAGACACAACAGTCTCCCAGCAGCAGTTGGACAGACACAACAGTCTCCCAGCAGCAGTTGGACAGACACAACAGTCTCCCAGCAGCAGTTGGACAGACACAACAGTCTCCCAGCAGCAGTTGGACAGACACAACAGTCTCCCAGCAGCAGTTGGACAGACACAACAGTCTCCCAGCAGCAGTTGGACAGACACAACAGTCTCCCAGCAGCAGTTGGACAGACACAACAGTCTCCCAGCAGCAGTTGGACAGACACAACAGTCTCCCAGCAGCAGTTGGACAGACACAACAGTCTCCCAGCAGCAGTTGGACAGACACAACAGTCTCCCAGCAGCAGTTGGACAGACACAACAGTCTCCCAGCAGCAGTTGGACAGACACAACAGTCTCCCAGCAGCAGTTGGACAGACACAACAGTCTCCCAGCAGCAGTTGGACAGACACAACAGTCTCCCAGCAGCAGTTGGACAGACACAACAGTCTCCCAGCAGCAGTTGGACAGACACAACAGTCTCCCAGCAGCAGATGGACAGACACAACAGTCTCCCAGCAGCAGATGGACAGACACAACAGTCTCCCAGCAGCAGTTGGACAGACACAACAGTCGCCCAGCAGCAGTTGGACAGACACAACAGTCTCCCAGCAGCAGTTGGACAGACACAACAGTCTCCCAGCAGCAGTTGGACAGACACAACAGTCTCCCAGCAGCAGTTGGACAGACACAACAGTCTCCCAGCAGCAGTTGGACAGACACAACAGTCTCCCAGCAGCAGTTGGACAGACACAACAGTCTCCCAGCAGCAGATGGACAGACACAACAGTCTCCCAGCAGCAGATGGACAGACACAACAGTCTCCCAGCAGCAGTTGGACAGACACAACAGTCGCCCAGCAGCAGTTGGACAGACACAACAGTCGCCCAGCAGCAGTTGGACAGACACAACAGTCGCCCAGCAGCAGTTGGACAGACACAACAGTCGCCCAGCAGCAGTTGGACAGACACAACAGTCGCCCAGCAGCAGTTGGACAGACACAACAGTCGCCCAGCAGCAGTTGGACAGACACAACAGTCGCCCAGCAGCAGTTGGACAGACACAACAGTCGCCCAGCAGCAGTTGGACAGACACAACAGTCGCCCAGCAGCAGTTGGACAGACACAACAGTCGCCCAGCAGCAGTTGGACAGACACAACAGTCTCCCAGCAGCAGTTGGACAGACTCTGGCAACAGTCTCCCAGCAGCAGTTGGACAGACTCTGACAACAGTCTCCCAGCAGCAGTTGGACAGACTCTGGCAACAGTCTCCCAGCAGCAGTTGGACAGACACAACAGTCTCCCAGCAGCAGTTGGACAGACACAACAGTCTCCCAGCAGCAGTTGGACAGACACAACAGTCTCCCAGCAGCAGTTGGACAGACACAACAGTCTCCCAGCAGCAGTTGGACAGACACAACAGTCTCCCAGCAGCAGTTGGACAGACACAACAGTCTCCCAGCAGCAGATGGACAGACACAACAGTCTCCCAGCAGCAGATGGACAGACACAACAGTCTCCCAGCAGCAGATGGACAGACACAACAGTCTCCCAGCAGCAGTTGGACAGACACAACAGTCTCCCAGCAGCAGTTGGACAGACACAACAGTCTCCCAGCAGCAGTTGGACAGACACAACAGTCTCCCAGCAGCAGTTGGACAGACACAACAGTCTCCCAGCAGCAGTTGGACAGACAACAGTCTCCCAGCAGCAGTTGGACAGACACAACAGTCTCCCAGCAGCAGTTGGACAGACACAACAGTCTCCCAGCAGCAGTTGGACAGACACAACAGTCTCCCAGCAGCAGTTGGACAGACACAACAGTCTCCCAGCAGCAGTTGGACAGACACAACAGTCTCCCAGCAGCAGTTGGACAGACACAACAGTCTCCCAGCAGCAGATGGACAGACACAACAGTCTCCCAGCAGCAGATGGACAGACACAACAGTCGCCCAGCAGCAGTTGGACAGACACAACAGTCGCCCAGCAGCAGTTGGACAGACACAACAGTCGCCCAGCAGCAGATGGACAGACACAACAGTCGCCCAGCAGCAGTTGGACAGACACAACAGTCGCCCAGCAGCAGTTGGACAGACACAAGTCTCCCAGCAGCAGTTGGACAGACACAACAGTCTCCCAGCAGCAGTTGGACAGACACAACAGTCTCCCAGCAGCAGTTGGACAGACACAACAGTCTCCCAGCAGTAGTTGGACAGACACAACAGTCTCCCAGCAGCAGTTGGACAGACTCTGGCAACAGTCTCCCAGCAGCAGTTGGACAGACACAACAGTCTCCCAGCAGCAGTTGGACAGAGTCTGGCAACAGTCTCCCAGCAGCAGTTGGACAGACACAACAGTCTCCCAGCAGCAGTTGGACAGACACAACAGTCTCCCAGCAGCAGTTGGACAGACACAACAGTCTCCCAGCAGCAGTTGGACAGACACAACAGTCTCCCAGCAGCAGTTGGACAGACACAACAGTCTCCCAGCAGCAGTTGGACAGACACAGCAGTCTCCCAGCAGCAGTTGGACAGACACAGCAGTCTCCCAGCAGCAGATGGACAGACACAACAGTCTCCCAGCAGCAGATGGACAGACACAACAGTCTCCCAGCAGCAGATGGACAGACACAAAAGTCTCCCAGCAGCAGATGGACAGACACAACAGTCTCCCAGCAGCAGATGGACAGACACAACAGTCTCCCAGCAGCAGATGGACAGACACAACAGTCTCCCAGCAGCAGATGGACAGACACAACAGTCTCCCAGCAGCAGATGGACAGACACAACAGTCTCCCAGCAGCAGTTGGACAGACACAACAGTCTCCCAGCAGCAGTTGGACAGACACAACAGTCTCCAAGCAGCAGTTGGACAGACACAACAATGAGATACAGCTTCACAGCACAATGATGTTGTCATGACAATAGTTCCATCAGGTAGCCTAGCAGTAAAAATCATTGGCACAGTAACTGAAAGGTTACTGGTTTGAATCTGCTGATGTGCCATTGAGCAAAGGAACTTAACCTTAATTGTTCATGTAAGTCGCTCTGGATGACTAAAATGACTAAATGTAAGATGTTCCCTCTGCCACATACAGCCCACCTGGAGGCAGACTTTGAGGAGCTGGAGAGCCGGCTGATGTACCTGGACAACCTGTGTGGTCAGTGTGAGCAGCAGCGCTTCAGACACTTCCAGGTCCTGCAGCTGGAGAACTACAAGAAGAAAAAGAGGTGGGTTTTCCGTTCTCTCTGACCTCAGGATTTTACAACATAATAACATTGTGGTAATTCGTCCTGGCTAATAGTCCACTTAATTTGACAACCATCCGCCAACTTTATATCCCTGAATTATTGTCTGATATAAAAACAGGTTCACCACTTAATGCACCACTGTGCTGCGTCCAGAGGGATTCCTCAGTATCATAGTACTATACCGCCCCAGGAAAAACAAGCTGCAGGGTCTGTGGTAAATGTGACATTTCAGACATTTTTTAATTTTTTAATACATTTGCAAAAACATCTACATCTGTTTTTGCTTTGTCATTATGGGATATTGTGTGTAGATTGACGAGGGAATAAAAAAACAAATCAATTTTAGAATAAGGTTATATCGTAAACAAAATGTGGAAAAGGCAATGGGTCTGAATACTTTCCAAATGCACTGTATGAACAAGCTCCACATAAAATCTGCTGATCGCTATAATTATCACTTAGCCACAGGAAAACACCTTACTGAATCTACAAGCTGCTCATTTGTGACAGGTAGACTAGTGTCCTGTCCAGGGGTGTACTGGTACATCAAGCTGCCTCACTACAGAAACAGGAGATAGACTAGTGTCCTGTCCAGGGGGTGTACTGGTACATCAAGCTGCCTCGCTACAGAAACAGGAGATAGACTAGTGTCCTGTCCAGGGGGTGTACTGGTACATCAAGCTGCCTCACTACAGAAACAGGAGATAGACTAGTGTCCTGTCCAGGGGGTGTCCTGGTACATCAAGCTGCCTCACTACAGAAACAGGAGATAGACTAGTGTCCTGTCCAGGGGGTGTACTGGTACATCAAGCTGCCTCACTACAGAAACAGGAGATAGACTAGTGTCCTGTCCAGGGGGTGTACTGGTACATCAAGCTGCCTCATGCTATACAGTAACAGGAGATAGACTAGTGTCCTGTCCAGGGGGTGTCCTGGTACATCAAGCTGCCTCACTACAGAAACAGATAGACTAGTGTCCTGTCCAGGGGGTGTCCTGGTACATCAAGCTGCCTCACTACAGAAACAGAAGATGGACTAGGCCAGATGTCACCAACCTTTTCAAGATCAGTTTCTGAGTCAAAATGCAAGCCAAGATTTACCAACCCAATAATTACCGCTCAGATTTTGTTTTATGCAACATTAACCAATTCAAAACAGTTCTGTAGCAATGAGGTTTGTAATAGGCTGAAGGCCCAATACATTATCACTGCATATTGGCTCTGCTTCAATTGTCCTGCCAATGTTGTTCTTCTCAGGCCATTTTGAAATGATATAAATAAGGAATATAGGTATATGATCACACTGGCAATAGATAGTTTGTGTTATTACTTGTGAGGCACAGCTGAGTGAGCATAATAATTAGCTTTATTTATTTTTTACTGGACTGATGGTCAGTATGAGGGGAGGGAGGGAACAGCGGTGAGGCTGCCTCTCATCCGACTCACCGTCCCTCCGCTCTACCTGCCGCAGCTAAGAAAAGGGGACACGGTCTTCCAGCTGATGGCGAAACTCAAGTCGCACTGCATTATTTCTGCTTCACGCACCAATTCATGTTGTTACTCCTATGAACAGAGAACGTGAAATATTCCTTGATATTAAAAATGACCCGAACCTGCTAATATTTAACAACGCTAGCTTATCGGAACATTTTCCTCCTCATTCATTGCAACTGCAGTGCTGGTTGTAGTGGAAGTGGAAGTAGGGAGAATATGCATTTATGTCTGATGAAACTGTTGAACCAGGTGTTAACCGTGCTGAATAACCAGTTAAACATGAACTCACTCATACAAACAGCTAACCGTGCTGAATAACCAGTTAAACATGAACTCATACAAACAGCTAACCGTGCTGAATAACCACTTAAACATGAAGTCACTCATACAAACAGCTGCTCTCTGCTGTAATCCTTGAATCTCTCTCTAGTCATGGTTTTACAAGTTTTGAAATCTCACACTTTCAACTTATGCTGTACGTTCAAGTTTTTTCTTCTTCTACAGTCTATGGCACAAGCATACTGATTTGAGCTATCTGATTGGGTGGGCTGAGAGAGTGGGCTGACCTGGGGGGTTCTGAGGTAGCAGAACGCATGAGAGAGAGAATAATTCACCTTTATAATAAAGCATTGCATGCATATCACCGTATTGACATAGAGCTGTAGAGACACTTACTGACGTTGCTCACATGAGGACCATTTTTAGTAGCCCAGGGTCCTTTATAAACACATTACATGAAATTCTACGTCTTTTTACATGACTGGAGACTTTGACAGAATCTTGTTGTGATACCACACACATGATGGAAACGGCAGGCCACTATGACACTGACACACTGAGAATCCCAGATCAATTAAAAACGTCCTAGTCTTGAATCCATCACCAGCCCAGGCCTCGGTGTGTGGAGGCACGTTGTAGGTTACAATATGAGGAGGAAATTATAGTCCTTTTTTATGTTACCTTTTATTTAACTAGGCAAGTCAGTTAAGAACTAATTGTTATTTACAATGACGGTCTACACCGGCCAAACCTGGACGGCGCTGGACCAATTGTGCACCGCCCTATGGTGGCTACAATCCACAGCTATTGGTCCTCTGTGGCTAAATTCTATGCTTCTTCCTGGTGTAGTATTCTGAATTATTACATGTATTTCTGAACAGACAGCAGTAATACTATAACTTTGGCAAATGTATTTCCATTAACCAGGGGTGCTGCAGTTTGTCCAGAACCCTTCACGTGGATATGATTCTATAAGGAAATACATGATGCAGGGCAACGCTGGAGAGATGAGTTTCTCCTCATGTCTAGCAGAGTAGAGGGAGCGAGATAACAACTGGAATGAGATTCACTTTCAGTGATTTATGTGAGACACAATGAAGCGCTTCTCACACCGCCGCCGCCGCCACGCGTCAAACTGGTTACAATGTTGCATAAACCCGGACCGGCCCAACTCTTTAGAATCTACTTTTTTATACATTATGTTTTTTGTGGGGGCAGGAGAATGAACTGAGGCAACTCGAATTAATTTTTATTGGCTTTGATTAGAATGTTTACATTGTAAAATGATTTGTCATGCCTGGAGAGGTACCGGATCCGGCCAAATAGGCTCCGGAACAAACCAGTCGGAAACGGAGAGGTGCCGGGTCCTGATCCGGATCAAATTAAGCACTGGTCCAATGTCATCTGTTCAAAGGAAAACAACATGCCTGTGATTCATGTCAGGCCTGGGCATTATAGTGCTTATAGTCTGTTCAAAGGAAAACAACATGCCTGTGATTCATGTCAGGCCTGGGCATTATAGTGCTTATAGTCGTCCGGGTTTGGCCGGGGTAGGCAGTCATGATAAATAAGAATTTGTTCTTAACTGACGTGCCTACTTAAATAAAAGGTTAAATAAAAAACATTTGTGTTTCTAGTTGTACTTTGCCATTAAACAGGCTCCTTTTGCCCTGGCTGTTAAGTGATGTGTAAACCCAGGCAGCTGAAAGACTTTGTTTCTGGCCTTGATTCACAGATGGGAGGTTATTGTTCATCTGAGGGTGTAGACTAGAGAGAGAGAGGAGCTGATGGGAGGTTATTGTTCATCTGAGGGTGTAGACTAGAGAGAGAGAGGAGATGATGGGAGGTTATTGTTCATCTGAGGGTGTAGACTAGAGAGAGAGGAGCTGATGGGAGGTTATTGTTCATCTGAGGGTGTAGACTAGAGAGAGGAGCTGATGGGAGGTTATTGTTCATCTGAGGGTGTAGACTAGAGAGAGAGAGGAGCTGAACTCTGCTGTATCTGAATGCAGCTTTAGAATGAGCATCATGTAATTATGGACTCACTGTAGCAGCACTTTGCAGTTGTTGTTGTTAAATGAAAAGCATGTTACAATAGAAATGTCTTCCAGTTATTCCTGGTCCTGCAGTTTGTCTTCATAGATAGTAAAGGAACAAGCTGTAACGACTCACAGAGGAGGACTGACACTAGTGAAACGACTGCTTCTAACTGTTGTTCCTATTTTCTTTACAGGAAAGAGCTGGAGTCTCTCAAAGGTAAGAACCCCTCTAAACAGAACATTATTCTATACAGTCAGTAAGGTTCCCTCTAAACAGAACATTATCCTATACAGTCAGTAAGGTTCCCTCTAAACAGAACATTATTCTGTACAGTCAGTAAGGTCCCCTCTAAACAGAACATTATTATATACAGTCAGTAAGAACCCCTCTAAACAGAACATTATTCTATACAGTCAGTAAGAACCCCTCTAAACAGAACATTATTCTATACAGTCAGTAAGAACCCCTCTAAACAGAACATTATTCTATACAGTCAGTAAGATGTCCTGTAAACATACAGCCTATATTGTAAATGTTATACTAGGATGTTGTGAAAAGCCAGTTTTTTTTAATGATCATTTCCGTTTCACGTCGTCTCACATCTTCATGGTGTCTTGAGGCTTGGGAAATGAACATGGCAGTAGCCGTATCTGTCGTTTCTTTCACTCAGAGTTGTTCCCCACATCTGATGTGTAATTTGTCTCCTAGACCCCAGTTAACATCAAACAGCGTGTAGGGTTGTTCTAGTCATTATTTACAGCTTGACATTAATTAACCTCTTAGGGCGTCTTTGAGAGAGCAGATTGCTGGTTTCAAGATAGAATCCCTTTGGCACAAGCTGCGTCACATTAACCTCTACGTCATAATGAACCTCTCAGCACGTATATCCTGGTCCTGGTATGAGTTTTCATGCTACAGTGCAACGTTACATGACCCCCAATAGAATGACCCCCTTTTGACTGTCTACCGGATCATAATATGAGGGATCTCCACTAAAGGGCCTGTCACTCTCTCTGAATGGGATGCAGATCAAGTCAATACAGAAGTCACTATTTCTAGCGGTTTTGTGTTTGTGTGACAGGCGTTGCGAATCGTCCCGGACTGAGACGCCGTCTGGCAGACAGACCTGAAAGAGAACGTCATCACGACTGTGGTTTTGCTCAACATCTTAACGTGTCTGATGTGCACGCTCATTGGTTTAATGACATCTCAACGTGTCTGATGTGCACGCTCATTGGTTTAATGACATCTCAACGTGTCTGATGTGCACGCTCATTGGTTTAATGACATCTCAACGTGTCTGATGTGCACGCTCATTGGTTTAATGACATCTCAACGTGTCTGATGTGCACGCTCATTGGTTTAATGACATCTCAACGTGTCTGATGTGCACGCTCATTGGTTTAATGACATCTCAACGTGTCTGATGTGCACGCTCATTGGTTTAATGACATCTCAACGTGTCTGATGTGCACGCTCATTGGTTTAATGACATCTCAACGTGTCTGATGTGCACGCTCATTGGTTTAATGACATCTCAACGTGTCTGATGTGCACGCTCATTGGTTTAATGACATCTCAACGTGTCTGATGTGCACGCTCATTGGTTTAATGACATCTCAACGTGTCTGATGTGCACGCTCATTGGTTTAATGACATCTTAACGTGTCTGATGTGCACGCTCATTGGTTTAATGACATCTCAACGTGTCTGATGTGCACGCTCATTGGTTTAATGACATCTTAACGTGAAACCCCCCCACCCCCCAGGGAATAAAATATGTTTCACAGCTATATACACAGTATCTTGACAGAATAGCTAGTTGTGACGTTATCGAAGCGAACATGATGAGATTCCCTTGTTGGAGGCAGATTACGGGCTCCCAGGGTGCATCTCAAAGAGCACCCTGTTCTCTATATAGTGCACTGCTTTTGACCAGAGGTCCTGGTCGTGCACTAAATGGGGAATAGAGTGTCATTTGGGACGCAGGCACAGTGAGAGTCAGGGAGGGGAGATGGATCAACCTGACTGTGATGTGTCCTGAAAATAGTTTGACGCTAGAAGCTTAGTCCTGTCCAGTGTCTATAATGAATCATTCATGAGCCATTCAATAACCACTTTACTAGTGTGTGTGTGTGTGTGTGTGTGTGTGTGTGTGTGTGTGTGTGTGTGTGTGTGTGTGTGTGTGTGTGTGTGTGTGTGTGTGTGGTACTAAAAAAGAAAATAGCGATTTGGATGTTGCTATGCAGAGTTGCATTCTCAGGATATGAATAATGGAAGGCGATCAATGAGTGTGTCTGTTGTGGTCTTTTGAACAGGTCGGCTGTTCTCTGTGAAATGTTATTGTCCATGGATATTCTCATCTGGAAATGTTACATGGTAGAATACATATTTATTTTTGTATAGTTAATATTCATATGTGGCTCTTATTATTTATATGTGTGGCTTTTTATTTCGTATTAAGATATAAATTAAAGTGAATGGGCCAGAACAGCAGTAAGACACAAGATTTTAGCTTGTGATTTTAGTAGATTTCCTTAATTCTCCTCGCCTCATTATGCATGACATTAACTTCCTGTTGTAGCCAGGATGGGAACTGCTTAGAACACCCCACCACCTTGCTATTTATAGTTGGAGTGATCTAGCACATTAGATACACCACAGAGATAATGTCACAATAAGGAGGTAAAGAAAGGAATTAGATGTGAACACTAGTTTGTCCCCTTCAGCAAGCCAGGTAAACAACACGTCATTTGTAATATATGTTGAGACATAAATTGCAGATCTTTTCAGAGATGTATATTTTATATGTCTGTTCTCTACACTTTTAGATTTGTTTAGTCAGATTTTAAGCAGTGACTGTATCCCAAATAGCACCCAATACCCTATATAGTGCACTATTTTTGGCCTGGGCCCTGGTCAATAGGGTGCCATTTGGGATGCTACCTGGAAGCAGTGTGGTCTTGTTCAGTACTGCAGGAGCAGAGTCTTTCTAGTAGAAACAGAGAGCTGCTAAGCTAATGTGAGGAGATCAAACTAAAGGCTTGTGTCTTAACCGCAGACGGAACGGGCGTTCCCGTGTCTTAACCACAGACGGGACGGGCGTGACCGCGTGTTAACCACAGACGGGACGGGCGTGACCGCGTCTTAACCACAGACGGGACGGGCGTGACCGCGTCTTAACCGCAGACGGGACGGGCGTGACCGCGTCTTAACCGCAGACGGGACGGGCGTGACCGCGTCTTAACCCGCAGACGGGACGGGCGTGACCGCGTCTTAACCCGCAGAAGGGACGGGCGTGACCGCGTCTTAACCCGCAGACGGGACGGGCGTGACCGCGTCTTAACCCGCAGACGGGACGGGCGTGACCGCGTCTTAACCCGCAGACGGGACGGGCGTGACCGCGTCTTAACCCGCAGACGGGACGGGCGTGACCGCGTCTTAACCCGCAGACGGGACGGGCGTGACCGCGTCTTAACCCGCAGACGGGACGGGCGTGACCGCGTCTTAACCCGCAGACGGGACGGGCGTGACCGCGTCTTAACCCGCAGACGGGACGGGCGTGACCGCGTCTTAACCCGCAGACGGAACGGGCGTGACCGCGTCTTAACCCGCAGACGGGACGGGCGTGACCGCGTCTTAACCCGCAGACGGGACGGGCGTGACCGCGTCTTAACCCGCAGACGGGACGGGCGTGACCGCGTCTTAACTCGCAGACGGGACGGGCGTGACCGCGTCTTAACCCGCAGACGGGACGGGCGTGACCGCGTCTTAACCACAGACGTGTAGACAGTCAGACACTCCACAGTAGTCGCTGTAGAGATCAATCCCTCCACCGCGGTAGTCTCTGTAGAGATCAATCCCTCCTCCGCGGTAGTCTCTGTAGAGATCAATCCCTCCTCCGCGGTAGTCTCTGTAGAGATCAATCCCTCCTCCGCGGTAGTCTCTGTAGAGATCAATCCCTCCTCCGCGGTAGTCTCTGTAGAGATCAATCCCTCCTCCGCGGTAGTCTCTGTAGAGATCAATCCCTCCTCCGCGGTAGTCGCTGTAGAGATCAATCCCTCCTCCGCGGTAGTCTCTGTAGAGATCAATCCCTCCTCCGCGGTAGTCGCTGTAGAGATCAATCCCTCCTCCGCGGTAGTCTCTGTAGAGATCAATCCCTCCTCCGCGGTAGTCTCTGTAGAGATCAATCCCTCCTCCGCGGTAGTCTCTGTAGAGATCAATCCCTCCTCCGCGGTAGTCTCTGTAGAGATCAATCCCTCCTCCGCGGTAGTCTCTGTAGAGATCAATCCCTCCTCCGCGGTAGTCGCTGTAGAGATCAATCCCTCCTCCGCGGTAGTCTCTGTAGAGATCAATCTCAATCAATATCTCTTAAGAGTGTCTCTTCAGCAAAAATACCATTTTAGCTCAACTTGGAAGAGCACTGTACATTAAATGTATCTTTATATAGCAATAGCCTAGGATAAGGTTAATTACCTGATCATTTGCATAGCATTATGATATGCAGATTGTACAGTAGCTCAGTGGTTCCCAAACCTTTTCACACAGGATCAAAGCAAATGTATTTATAAAGTCCTTCTACATCAGCTGATATCTCAAAGTGCTGTACAGAAGCCCAGCCTAAAACCCCAAACAGCAAGCAATGCAGGTGTAGAAGCACGGTGGCTAGGAACAACTCCCTAGAAAGGCAGGAACCTAGGAAGAAACCCAGGTTCCTTGGGGAACGCGACACATCTATTTCTATGGCCACAACCACTGGCCATGACACATTGTTCTCATGCCTCTTGTTGGCGGAGAAAACATTTTGCAGTTTCAAAGCAAATTTCTTGCAATTGTACACATTTTGCCATGTGTTCGTATGATATCTGACGAACTCAAACATTATAACAACATCTAAGGGCTAAAAAAACCTAGCTTAAACAACGTTAGCTGACATGGGCTAGTTGATCTGGACATTTCTGAACCTGGACGTTATAAATAGCTGTCTAAGGCAGTGGTCTAAGGATGATCAAAGGAAATTGGATGCACCTGAGCTCAATTTGGAGTGTCGTAGCAAAGAGGTGTGAATGAGATATTTGTGTATTTCATTTTCAATAAATTTGCTAAAATATCTCAACATGTTTTCACTTTGTCATTATGGGGTATTGTGTATAGATGGGTGAGGGGAAAAACATCAATTTAATCCGTTTTGAATTCAGGCTGTAACACAACAAAATGTGTCAAGGGGTAGGAATACTTTCTGAAGGCACTGTGGCCTACCACTTCATGGCTGAGCCGTTGTTGCTCCTAGATGTTTTCACTTCACAATAACAGCACTTAAAGTTGACCGGGGCAGGTCTAGCAGGGTAGACAGCAAGGTAGACCTGAGGGGGAGGGGCAACAACAAGGTAATTGGCAGGTTGTTTAGTGCACTACTTCCAAAGTGCACTATGTAGAGAAGAGGGTGGCATTTATGATACAGCCTAGGTTTCCCACTATCTGTCTTTATTATTAGAAGCCCCTCCTCCTCTTGTGAGTGGTACACTCCCAGGCAGCCCTCCCCCTCTTGTGAGTAGTGAGTGGTATACTCCCAGGCAGACCTCCTCTCTCCTCACCACTACAGCAGTGTCTCCTCAGCCTGGCAGTACTGCACATGCTCCCTCACAGCATCGCGGTGTGTGTGTGTGTTTGGCAGCATTATCTGTACGAGCGAGGTAGTGTGTAACCACTCTGTCGATGCAGAATGGGGGGTTAGCTGTAGTGGTGGTGTAGCATAGCTGAGCGTCTGGTCTCGCTATCCGCTCGGGGACTGGGTCGTCACGATCACCAGGACACCAGTCATGTCCTCTCCAGGGAAGAGCTTCAGGAACTCCTGTAGGTTACAATGCTTTTCTCCTCTCTGTCTCTCTCTCTCTGTCTCTCTCTGTCTCTCTCTGTCTCTCTAGCTGTCTCTCTGTCTCTCTAGCTGTCTCTCTCTCCCTAGCTGTCTCTCTCTGTCTCTCTCTGTCAACACCATCAACACCATCTCTCTCTGTCACTCTCTCTAGCCTCTCTAGCTGTCTCTCTGTCTCTGTCTCTCTCTGTCTCTCTCTCTAGCTGTCTCTCTCTGTCTCTCTCTCTAGCTGTCTGTCTCTCTCTCTCTGTCTCTCTCTCTCTTTGTCTCTGTCTCTCATTTTTCTATTTTTTTCTCTCTCTTATGTCTCTCTCCATTTCCCTCTATCTTTTTGTCTGTATCTCTCCATTTCCCTCTATCTTTTTGTCTGTATCTCTCCATTTTCCTCTTTCTTTTTATGTCTCTCTCTTTATGTCTTCATGTCTCTCTCTCTCTCCCTCCCTCTCTGTCTGTCTGTCTCTGTATTAGTTATTCTCCTCATGTTTAAAGTGGAATGTCTATTTGGGGATTCTTTGATGTTGGTGATCTGTGTTACTGCCACGGTATTCTTTCAGTAGGACTTCCTGTAGCCTGGGTTGTGTGTGTGTGACTTAGTCACATGATGAACCCATGCTGTTACGCTCCTTATTGCCACAACAGTTTGTCTATTGTCAGGAAACAGAAAAGGTCAGTTTGAAGGGATGGATCTAAGTGTTAGTGACGTAGGTAACAGCAGCAATCCTACCAGTCAATAAGTCCTCTATAAATGCAGTGATTACCAGTTACTTGACTATTAAATAGTCCCTTAATACACATCACTGGTCAGGAATGTGCAGCAACGTTCTTACATAACATGTAGAGCTGATATGCCACATTAGAATCTAATTAGAATGCCCCCACGCAGGCATAGACGGTCCGGGGTATCTGCTCTTCACTGGACTGTGAACGGTGTGTTCCTCTGCTCTGGGCGACTTGCCGTGTTGCTATGGGTGATTTGCAGGCAGCGATAGGACACCTGTCTGAAATGGTTTTTGTTTGTTGTTGTTGACATTTTACTACTTAAATCAGTCTTGGGAGCCGGGTGAGGAGGGTAATTCGCTCGGTGTGGGTAAAAATGCACTGGAGAAGTAATAGCAGGAAAATGGCTTAAAGTGTCAGTCTATTCACTCCTTACTTTTACGCTCCCTTCAGAGGTTATTGATTTCTCTGGCTCTTAACCATTATAATAAAGAGGTTTAGTGATTTAGAGTAAGACCAGCAGTAGGGTTGCGTCCCAAATGGTACCCTATTCTCTATATAGTGCACTACTTTTGATCAGGTCTCTGGTAGAAAGTAGTGCACTATATAGGGTAACATTTGGGACGCACACTATGGCTGCTATTGCGGAGATCAATGGCTTGCTGAGGTAAGCAGTGCTGTCTGAAACCGCTATGATTGGATTAGCTGTGAGCACCACATTTGGTTCTCTAACGTACTGTCGTCGGAAGTCAGACATTTCCAAGTTCCCAGTTGTCTTGAACACGGCATTAGTCTCAGCGGAGGGAGGGAGATAGCAGCAGAGGGTCCGCCTCTCACGGTCCCTGCTCTCTCTTTCATTACCGCTAGTATCAAACTTTGCTGGGGTCGTGGAAGCTGTAGGGAGGCACGGTGATTTGAACTATCCGATTGGCCAGCGCAGTAGACACCGTCGATTTAGCCACAGATCTACCTGGTGCATCAAGTGCACCGACCGCCAACAACACGAAGAAAAGAAGAAGGAACGCAGGCCTTTATGCCTTTATCGTTGGCTTTTCTACTGAAATGTTTGGTGATCCGCTAGGAATGCCTTGAAGATGGCGATCGACCGGTTGGTGACCACTGCTTTATAATATATAGGAATGTAATGCACTGTAGGGGTCTCTGACCTTTTTGTTTTTCCCTCTTCACAAGTCTATCAGATGAGGGTATATGACTGGATTCACTAGGCTTTACACAATGTCACCACTGGTTGCCCTCTGAAACCCCCCTAACATAGCTTGGTATTAAATATAATTACATTTCTCTGAACATTTGATCTTGGTTCCTATTTATAGTGGTGACGCGTGACATGGAGAATGTTTATAACAGTGGAATTAGGAGCAGTAATAGAATGTTTATAACAGTGGAATTAGAGCAGTAATAGAATGTTTAACTGTGGAATTAGGAGCGGTAATAGAATGTTTATAACAGTGGAATTAGAGCAGTAATAGAATGTTTAACTGTGGAATTAGGAGCGGTAATAGAATGTTTATAACAGTGGAATTAGAGCAGTAATAGAATGTTTAACTGTGGAATTAGGAGCGGTAATAGAATGTTTATAACTGTGGAATTAACAGCGGTAATAGAATGTTTATAACTGTGGAATTAGGAGCAGTAATAGAATGTTTATACCAGTGGAATTAAGAGCCGTCCTAGAAGGCCATGAGCCTTCTCAATTTAGATAAAGAACCCCCATCTCTCCTCCAAGATTCCTTCAACTCAATTAACAATTCTAATCTGTGCGCCTCCTTTTTTAAGGAGATTATTTGACATGGAGGGAGAGTAAAATGTGTTACTTTCACTAAGAGGAACCTCAGTAGACTTCTCCTTCCCTGGGGGTCAATACATTTACATTTAAGTCATTTAGCAGACGCTCTTATCCAGAGCGACTTACAAATTGGAAAGTTCATACATATTCATCCTGGTCCCCCCGTGGGAATTGAACCCTGGTCCCCCCCGTGGGAATTGAACCCACAACCCTGGCGTTGCAAGCGCCATGCTCTACCAACTGAGCCACACGGGACCTAGAGAGATTGGAGGGCTCATCATTATACATTTATCCTGCTGGGGGGCATTAGGCTGCGTCTCTCCTTCCCTGGGGGGTCAATAGAGAGGTTGGAGGGCTCATATATTTTGACACCCCCTTCTCTCTCTCTCAGAAAGCCATTGACACCCCTTCTCTCTCTCTCAGAAAGCCATTGACACCCCTTCTCTCTCTCTCAGAAAGCCATTGACACCCCTTCTCTCTCTCTCAGAAAGCCATTGACACCCCTTCTCTCTCTCAGAAAGCCATTGACACCCCTTCTCTCTCTCTCTCTCTCTCTCTCTCTCTCTCTCTCTCTCTCTCAGAAAGCCATTGACACCCCTTCTCTCTCTCTCTCAGAAAGCCATTGACACCCCTTCTCTCTGTCAGAAAGCCATTTGACTTCCACTATGAGAAACAAGAGAACGTCACGGGTCACAGCTGCAGCTTGTGGGTCACGTCGAAAACTACATTCCTCAGTTGTTGCAGTATGCACAAATAAAATAAATAAATGCAACTGGTTAACCATTTGTCAAGCAACTTTGCATCGTGTTATCTATGGGGATGCCATCGTGTTACCTGTGGGAGGCCATCGCGTCACCTATGGGGAGGCCATCGCGTCACCTATGGGGAGGCCATCGCGTCACCTATGGGGAGGCCATCGCGTCACCTATGGGGAGGCCATCGCGTCACCTATGGGGAGGCCATCGCGCTACCTATGGGGAGGCCATCGCGCTACCTATGGGGAGGCCATCGCGCTACCTATGGGGAGGCCATCGCGCCACCTATGGGGAGGCCATCGCGCCACCTATGGGGAGGCCATCGCGCCACCTATGGGGAGGCCATCGCGCCACCTATGGGGAGGCCATCGCGCCACCTATGGGGAGGCCATCGCGCCACCTATGGGGAGGCCATCGCGCCACCTATGGGGAGGCCATCGCGCCACCTATGGGGAGGCCATCGCGCCACCTATGGGGAGGCCATCGCGCCACCTATGGGGAGGCCATCGCGCCACCTATGGGGAGGCCATCGCGCCACCTATGGGGAGGCCATCGCGCCACCTATGGGGAGGCCATCGCGCCACCTATGGGGAGGCCATCGCGCCACCTATGGGGAGGCCATCGCGCCACCTATGGGGAGGCCATCGCGCCACCTATGGGGAGGCCATCGCGCCACCTATGGGGAGGCCATCGCGCCACCTATGGGGAGGCCATCGCGCCACCTATGGGGAGGCCATCGCGCCACCTATGGGGAGGCCATCGCGCCACCTATGGGGAGGCCATCGCGCCACCTATGGGGAGGCCATCGCGCCACCTATGGGGAGGCCATCGCGCCACCTATGGGGAGACGTCATGTAGATGTATTGTGGATGAAGAGTTGTGGCGTTGCAATATGTGATAAAAGGAGAGTGGTATTTCTAGTGAATCAGAGGCTGGTTCTGTTGAGTTGCTGTTCACCATGTGGCAGATAGAAGGCATGTCTCTGATCACAGGTAGTTTCCCAGATGGAAGCCTAGTATTCCCTAGAAATGGCACCCTAGTCTGTGTATTTCCTATTGTCTCTGGTCCAAAAGTAGTGCACTATAAAGGGAATAGGGAGCCGTTTGGGGGACAGTTATTGTGGGGCCCTGCCTGGTGACAGCTGGCTGACTTCCTGCCCAGCTGGGACTAGTCGAGTTGACACACCCAGCCCACTGACAACAACAACACCCCTTTACCACAGGGGTGACTGACTGACTGTGTTCAAATGCTTTGGTAGATTCTAACGAGAAATGACCTACCTGAAAATCCTGAGCCTGTAATTGGCACCTTGGCTGGCATTTCAAGAATTTGTGAGAATCCAATGATTCAGGGTTGAAATTCTTATTTTCAATGAGGCAGCATTTCTGGGATGAACTTTGTCAGAAAATAAAGAAAATAGTTAGTTCCTCAATCTGCTGTTACTTGACTCCACATGGATGTCCGTTCTTGTAAAGGCAGCTAATGATGAGTAGAGCTTGATCAGGACAAAAGATTCAGTGCAACAATATGCATCTTTTAAAAGGATGTAGCGCCTCTAGCCGTAACACAGACACTCCTATGGTGCCATAAAAGTAACACTTCCTGCTGTTCTGAGAAGTTGGTAGGTGCTTCCTGTCTTTAAGACCGAGAGAGACACATGGCTCACAGTGGGGACTAGAGCTAACTGGTACGATAGTCACGATACATGTCTGGCTTCACATAACAGTACTGTTGTTTTCTGATCTGGAGGACACACCCTTGGGCAGGCAGGTAAATAATTAGCCTACAGTGTGGGTGATATCAATTTACATTTGAGTCATTTACCAGGTGCTCTTATCCAGAGCGATTTTCATCTTAAGGGGGTAACTAGGTGAGACAACCATGTATCTCAATCACAGTAAGTCTGTATGTAGCCTCGCTACCTCTATAGCCTCGTATATGGCCTGTCTTTTTACTGTTGTTTTATTTCTTTACCTACCTGTTGTTCACCTAATACCTTTTTTGCACTATTGGTTAGAGCCTGAAAGTAAGCATTTCACTGTAAGGTCAACACCTGTTGTATTCGGCGCCAGTGACAAATAAACTTTGATTTGATTTAAAACCGTTCCTCCATAAAGCAGCTGCCAGCAAAGTTGGTGCTTGTAAGAAAATACAAGTGTGACTGTAAAGTCAAGGGTGTTAGTTCCTCTGCTGTTGTTAGTATCCTGTAGTAGTGTTGTCTTGTTAGGATCCTGGTACTGTTGTATTTTAGCGATTGAAGCCATTGACACCCCTTCTCTCTCTCTCTCTCTCTCTCTCTCTCAGAAAGCCATTGACACCCCTTCTCTCTCTCTCTCTCTCTCAGAAAGCCATTGACACCCCTTCTCTCTCTCTCTCTCTCTCTCTCTCTCAGAAAGCCATTGACACCCCTTCTCTCTCTCTCTCTCTCTCTCTCTCTCAGAAAGCCATTGACACCCCTTCTCTCTCTCTCTCAGAAAGCCATTGACACCCCTTCTCTCTCTCTCTCTCAGAAAGCCATTGACACCCCTTCTCTCTCTCTCTGAAGGCCATTGACATCCCTTCTCTCTCCCTCAGAAAGCCATTGACACCCCTTCTCTCTCTCTCAGAAAGCCATTGACATCCCTTCTCTCTCCCTCAGAAAGCCATTGACACCCCTTCTCTCTCTCTCAGAAAGCCATTGACACCCCTTCTTTCTCTCAGAAAGCCATTGACACCCCTTCTCTCTCCCTCAGAAAGCCATTGACACCCCTTCTCTCTCTCTCAGAAAGCCATTGACACCCCTTCTCTCTCCCTCAGAAAGCCATTGACACCCCTTCTCTCTCTCTCAGAAAGCCATTGACACCCCTTCTCTCTCTCTCAGAAAGCCATTGACACCCCTTCTTTCTGTCAGAAAGCCATTGACACCCCTTCTTTCTCTCAGAAAGCCATTGACACCCCTTCTCTCTCTCTCAGAAAGCCATTGACACCCCTTCTCTCTCTCTCAGAAAGCCATTGACACCCCTTCTCTCTCTCAGAAAGCCATTGACACCCCTTCTTTCTGTCAGAAAGAGGTAGCCTGACTGCCATTAGGTACCGAGATGAGATCCTCAGACCCCTTGTGAGACCATATGCTGACACATGCACATTTGTGGCCTACTGGAGGTCATTTTGCAGGGCTCTGGCAGTGCACCTCCTTGCACAAAGGCGGAGGTAGCAGTCCTGCTGCTGGGTTGTTGCCCTCCTACGGCCTCCTCCACGTCTCCTGATGTACTGGCCTGTCTCCTGGTAGCGCCTCCATGCTCTGGACACTACGCTGACAGACACAGCAAACCTTCTTGCCACAGCTCGCATTGATGTGCCATCCTGGATGAGCTGCACTACCTGAGCCACTTGTGTGGGTTGTAGACTCCGTCTCATGCTACCACTAGAGTGAAAGCACCGCCAGCATTCAAAAGTGACCAAAATACCAGCCAGGAAGCATAGGAACTGAGAAGTGGTCTGTGGTCACCACCTGCAGAACCATTCCTTTTTTGGGGGTGTCTTACTAATTGCCTATAATTTCCACCTTTTGTCTATTCCATTTGCACAACAGCATGTGAAATTTATTGTCAATCAGTGTTGCTTCCTAAGTGGACAGTTTGATTTCACAGAAGTGTGATTGACTTGGAGTTACATTGTGTTGTTTAAGTGTTCCCTTTATTTTTTTGAGCAGTGTAGTAAGAAGACATGTATCTGATGATATCTGTAGGATGATGTTGACTGTTATTATAGTAAGAAGACATGTATTTGATGATATCTGTAGGATGATGTTGACCATTATTATAGTAAGAAGACATGTATCTGATGATATCTGTAGGATGATGTTGACCGTTATTATAGTAAGAAGACATGTATCTGATGATATCTGTAGGATGATGTTGACCATTATTATAGTAAGAAGACATGTATCTGATGATATCTGTAGGATGATGTTGACCGTTATTATAGTAAGAAGACATGTATCTGATGTAAAAGACTAACTCCAGGTTGCGTCCCAAACTGTATGTATGTGGTCAATAGATTTGGGGTCACTAGAAAAGAGCGGAGGCTACTCTGACAAAAAGCTGCCACTTCCCATGGAGCTTAACAGGAATACCAAACAATGACTTGTTTATATTCAGTAACATCAACTAATACAACATATGTGTTAATGTTCACAGTAACCTACACAGTAACTTATACAGTAACCTACACAGTAACTAATACAGTGACTATACAGTAACCTACACAGTAACCTACACAGTAACCTATACAGTAACCTACACAGTGACTTATACAGTGACCTACACAGTGACTTATACAGTGACCTACACAGTAACCTATATAGTGACTTACACAGTAACCTATACAGTAACCTATACAGTAAACTACACAGTAACGTATACAGTGACTTATACAGTGACCTACACAGTAACCTACACAGTGACTTATACAGTGACTATACAGTAACCTACACAGTAACCTACACAGTGACTTATACAGTGACTATACAGTAACCTACATAGTAACCTACACAGTAACTTAAACAGTAACCTATACAGTAACCTACACAGTGACTTATACAGTGACTATACAGTAACCTACATAGTAACCTACACAGTAACCTATACAGTAACCTATACAGTAACCTACACAGTGACTTATACAGTGACCTACACAGTGACTTATACAGTGACCTACACAGTAACCTATATAGTGACTTACACAGTAACCTATACAGTAACCTATACAGTAAACTACACAGTAACGTATACAGTGACTTATACAGTGACCTACACAGTAACCTACACAGTGACTTATACAGTGACTATACAGTAACCTACACAGTGACTTATACAGTGACTATACAGTAACCTACACAGTGACTTATACAGTGACTATACAGTAACCTACACAGTAACCTACACAGTGACTTATACAGTGACTATACAGTAACCTACATAGTAACCTACACAGTAACTTAAACAGTAACCTATACAGTAACCTACACAGTGACTTATACAGTGACTATACAGTAACCTACATAGTAACCTACACAGTGACCTACACAGTAACCTACACAGTAACCTACACAGTAACCTACACAGTAACCTACATAGTAACCTACACAGTCACCTACACAGTAACCTACACAGTAACTTAAACAGTAACCTACACAGTAACCTACACAGTAACCTACACAGTAACCTATATAGTGACTTACACAGTAACCTATACAGTAACCTATACAGTAAACTACACAGTAACGTATACAGTGACTTATACAGTGACCTACACAGTAACCTACACAGTGACTTATACAGTGACTATACAGTAACCTACACAGTAACCTACACAGTGACTTATACAGTGACTATACAGTAACCTACACAGTGACTTATACAGTGACTATACAGTAACCTACACAGTAACCTACACAGTGACTTATACAGTGACTATACAGTAACCTACATAGTAACCTACACAGTAACTTAAACAGTAACCTATACAGTAACCTACACAGTGACTTATACAGTGACTATACAGTAACCTACATAGTAACCTACACAGTGACCTACACAGTAACCTACACAGTAACCTACACAGTAACCTACACAGTAACCTACACAGTAACCTACACAGTCACCTACACAGTAACCTACACAGTAACTTAAACAGTAACCTACACAGTAACCTACACAGTAACCTACACAGTAACCTACACAGTAACCTACACAGTAACCTACACAGTAACCTACACAGTGACCTACATAGTGACCTACATAGTGACCTACACAGTAACCTATACAGTGACCTATACAGTAACCTATACAGTAACCTACACAGTGACCTACACAGTGACCTACACAGTAACCTACACAGTAACCTACACAGTGACCTACACAGTAACCTACACAGTAACCTACACAGTAACTTATACAGTAACCTACACAGTAACCTACACAGTAACCTACACAGTAACCTACACAGTAACATATACAGTAACCTACACAGTAACCTACACAGTAACCTACACAGTAACCTACACAGTAACCTACACAGTGACCTACACAGTGACCTACACAGTAACCTACACAGTAACCTACACAGTGACCTACACAGTGACCTACACAGTAACCTACACAGTAACCTACACAGTAACCTACACAGTAACCTACACAGTAACCTACACAGTGACCTACACAGTAACCTACACAGTGACCTACACAGTAGCCTACACAGTAACCTACACAGTAACCTACACAGTAACCTACACAGTAACCTACACAGTGACCTACACAGTAACCTACACAGTAACCTAGTAACCTACACAGTGACCTACACAGTAACCATTTGTGAAACATGTTTCCATAATATAATGGAAGACTGAGGTGTCATCATTTGACTGTGTCTGGTCCTTATGTCTATCCAGAGGGTATTACTCACCTCCATAGAGATGTACTTGAACTCATCTCCTATCTTTTCAATGGCTGCTTCCGTGAGAGCAAGTCAACCCTCTATCCACCTCTATGTTTACGTGTCCTCTACTTCCTGTTCCTTTACGTGTCCTGTACTTCCTGTTTCCCCCCCAGCCGAGCTGGACTCTGAGCACGCCCAGAAGGTGCTGGACATGGAGCACGCCCAGCAGGGGAAGCTGAAGGAGAGGCAGAAGTACTTTGAAGAAGCTTTCCAACAGGACATGGATCAGTACCTCTCTACTGGCTACCTGCAGATCACCGACAGAAGAGGTGAGCTGGAACCCAGAACACACACTTGTTTGGCTCCCAAATGGCACCCTGTTCCCTTTGGACCGTAGCACTACGGACCCTGGGAAGTAGTGCACTACGGGTCTGTAGGAAATAGGGTTCCATTTGGAACACTACCTCTGTTGATACGGCATGGGGGCCTAGTGGTTAGAGCGTTGGACTAGTAACCGAAAGGTTGCAAGATCGAATCCCCGAGCTGACAAGGTAAAAATCTGTGGTTCTGCCCCTGAACAAGGCATTTAACCCACTGTTCCTAGGCTGTCATTGAAAATAAGAATTTGTTCTTAATTGACGCGCCTAGTTAAATAAAGGTTAAATAAAAATAATAAACATTGCAGAAGGTCAAAGAAAGGCTTTTTTAAAAAGGTTGACTTGTGTTTTAAGATATTTTCTAAACTTTGGTCTGGTGTAACTGCTACGTTGTAGGTCAAAGTGTTTTAGATTCTGACTTTTCCCTCGTCTTGTTCTGCTCTGTTTAATGCTGGGACGTTGAGCTTTACAATAACCAGTGATGCGACGCCAGTTAATTGACTGTTTCCTTTGTCTTTTATTGTGCTTCCTGCTTTCATCATACTTGAGGTATGATGGTGCTGTCTGTCTGTCTGTCTCATGTCAGAGCTGTGTTGTCTGTCAGTCTGAGTAACAGGGACATGTGTATCGTCAGTGTTGTGCTGTTGTACTGTCTGTCTGTCAGTCTAACAGGGACATGTGTATATCTTCAGTGTTGTACTGTCTGTCAGTCTGAGGTTCTCAATTCATCATTCCGTGATTCCTCGCACCCCATCTCCTCGCCTCTCTTTCAACCATATTGGAGGATAAGTTCCAAGATTCCTTGTGAGAAATCGAGGCAGGATGTGACTGAGTAACAGTACCGGTGTGGTGCAGCTGCAGTGTGACGTGACGCTGGTTGTGTGTGTCGCTCCACAGGGCCAATAGGTAGCATGTCTTCCATGGAGGTGAACGTTGACGTTCTGGAACAGATGGACCTGATGGACGTGTCGGACCACGAGGCCCTCGACGTCTTTCTCAACTCTGGAGGAGAAGACAACAGCCTGACCTCCTCACTCACCTCAGGTAGTTATCAACGCAGTCCTGACCTCCTCACTCACCTCAGGTAGTTATCAACGCAGTCCTGACCTCCTCACTCACCTCAGGTAGTTATCAACGCAGTCCTGACCTCCTCACTCACCTCAGGTAGTTATCAACGCAGTCCTGACCTCCTCACTCACCTCAGGTAGTTATCAACGCAGTCCTGACCTCCTCACTCACCTCAGGTAGTTATCAACGCAGTCCTGACCTCCTCACTCACCTCAGGTAGTTATCAACGCAGTCCTGACCTCCTCACTCACCTCAGGTAGTTATCAACGCAGTCCTGACCTCCTCACTCACCTCAGGTAGTTATCAACGCAGTCCTGACCTCCTCACTCACCTCAGGTAGTTATCAACGCAGTCCTAACCTCCTCACTCACCTCAGGTAGTTATCAACGCAGTCCTGACCTCCTCACTCACCTCAGGTAGTTATCAACGCAGTCCTGACCTCCTCACTCACCTCAGGTAGTTATCAACGCAGTCCTGACCTCCTCACTCACCTCAGGTAGTTATCAACGCAGTCCTGACCTCCTCACTCACCTCAGGTAGTTATCAACGCAGTCCTGACCTCCTCACTCACCTCAGGTAGTTATCAACGCAGTCCTGACCTCCTCACTCACCTCAGGTAGTTATCAACGCAGTCCTGACCTCCTCACTCACCTCAGGTAGTTATCAACGCAGTCCTGACCTCCTCACTCACCTCAGGTAGTTATCAACGCAGTCCTGACCTCCTCACTCACCTCAGGTAGTTATCAACGCAGTCCTGACCTCCTCACTCACCTCAGGTAGTTATCAACGCAGTCCTGACCTCCTCACTCACCTCAGGTAGTTATCAACGCAGTCCTGACCTCCTCACCCACCTCAGGTAGTTATCAACGCAGTCCCGACCTCACTCACCTCAGGTAGTTATCAACGCAGTCCTGACCTCCTCACTCTCCTCAGGTAGTTATCAACGCAGTCCTGACCTCCTCACTCACCTCAGGTAGTTATCAACGCAGTCCTGACCTCCTCACTCACCTCAGGTAGTTATCAACGCAGTACTGACCTCCTCACTCACCTCAGGTAGTTATCAACGCAGTCCTGACCTCCTCACTCACCTCAGGTAGTTATCAACGCAGTCCTGACCTCCTCACTCACCTCAGGTAGTTATCAACGCAGTCCTGACCTCCTCACTCACCTCAGGTAGTTATCAACGCAGTCCTGACCTCCTCACTCACCTCAGGTAGTTATCAACGCAGTCCTGACCTCCTCACTCACCTCAGGTAGTTATCAACGCAGTCCTGACCTCCTCACTCACCTCAGGTAGTTATCAACGCAGTCCTGACCTCCTCACTCACCTCAGGTAGTTATCAACGCAGTCCTGACCTCCTCACCCACCTCAGGTAGTTATCAACGCAGTCCCGACCTCACTCACCTCAGGTAGTTATCAACGCAGTCCTGACCTCCTCACTCTCCTCAGGTAGTTATCAACGCAGTCCTGACCTCCTCACTCACCTCAGGTAGTTATCAACGCAGTACTGACCTCCTCACTCACCTCAGGTAGTTATCAACGCAGTCCTGACCTCCTCACTCACCTCAGGTAGTTATCAACGCAGTCCTGACCTCCTCACTCACCTCAGGTAGTTATCAACGCAGTCCTGACCTCCTCACTCACCTCAGGTAGTTATCAACGCAGTCCTGACCTCCTCACTCACCTCAGGTAGTTATCAACGCAGTCCTGACCTCCTCACTCACCTCAGGTAGTTATCAACGCAGTCCTGACCTCCTCACTCACCTCAGGTAGTTATCAACGTAGTCCTGACCTCCTCACTCACCTCAGGTAGTTATCAACGCAGTCCTGACCTCCTCACTCACCTCAGGTAGTTATCAACGTAGTCCTGACCTCCTCACTCACCTCAGGTAGTTATCAACGCAGTCCTGACCTCCTCACTCACCTCAGGTAGTTATCAACGCAGTCCTGACCTCCTCACTCACCTCAGGTAGTTATCAACGCAGTCCTGACCTCCTCACTCACCTCAGGTAGTTATCAACGCAGTCCTGACCTCCTCACTCACCTCAGGTAGTTATCAACGCAGTCCTGACCTCCTCACTCACCTCAGGTAGTTATCAACGTAGTCCTGACCTCCTCACTCACCTCAGGTAGTTATCAACGCAGTCCTGACCTCCTCACTCACCTCAGGTAGTTATCAACGCAGTCCTGACCTCCTCACTCACCTCAGGTAGTTATCAACGCAGTCCTGACCTCCTCACTCACCTCAGGTAGTTATCAACGCAGTCCTGACCTCCTCACTCACCTCAGGTAGTTATCAACGCAGTCCTGACCTCCTCACTCACCTCAGGTAGTTATCAACGCAGTCCTGACCTCCTCACTCACCTCAGGTAGTTATCAACGCAGTCCTGACCTCCTCACTCACCTCAGGTAGTTATCAACGCAGTCCTGACCTCCTCACTCACCTCAGGTAGTTATCAACGCAGTCCTGACCTCCTCACTCACCTCAGGTAGTTATCAACGCAGTCCTGACCTCCTCACTCACCTCAGGTAGTTATCAACGCAGTCCTGACCTCCTCACTCACCTCAGGTAGTTATCAACGCAGTCCTGACCTCCTCACTCACCTCAGGTAGTTATCAACGCAGTCCTGACCTCCTCACTCACCTCAGGTAGTTATCAACGCAGTCCTGACCTCCTCACTCACCTCAGGTAGTTATCAACGCAGTCCTGACCTCCTCACTCACCTCAGGTAGTTATCAACGCAGTCCTGACCTCCTCACTCACCTCAGGTAGTTATCAACGCAGTCCTGACCTCCTCACTCACCTCAGGTAGTTATCAACGCAGTCCTGACCTCCTCACTCACCTCAGGTAGTTATCAACGCAGTCCTGACCTCCTCACTCACCTCAGGTAGTTATCAACGCAGTCCTGACCTCCTCACTCACCTCAGGTAGTTATCAACGCAGTCCTGACCTCCTCACTCACCTCAGGTAGTTATCAACGCAGTCCTGACCTCCTCACTCACCTCAGGTAGTTATCAACGCAGTCCTGACCTCCTCACTCACCTCAGGTAGTTATCAACGCAGTCCTGACCTCCTCACTCACCTCAGGTAGTTATCAACGCAGTCCTGACCACCTCACTCACCTCAGGTAGTTATCAACGCAGTCCTGACCTCCTCACTCACCTCAGGTAGTTATCAACGCAGTCCTGACCTCCTCACTCACCTCAGGTAGTTATCAACGCAGTCCTGACCTCCTCACTCACCTCAGGTAGTTATCAACGCAGTCCTGACCTCCTCACTCACCTCAGGTAGTTATCAACGCAGTCCTGACCTCCTCACTCACCTCAGGTAGTTATCAACGCAGTCCTGACCTCCTCACTCACCTCAGGTAGTTATCAACGCAGTCCTGACCTCCTCACTCACCTCAGGTAGTTATCAACGCAGTCCTGACCTCCTCACTCACCTCAGGTAGTTATCAACGCAGTCCTGACCTCCTCACTCACCTCAGGTAGTTATCAACGCAGTCCTGACCTCCTCACTCACCTCAGGTAGTTATCAACGCAGTCCTGACCTCCTCACTCACCTCAGGTAGTTATCAACGCAGTCCTGACCTCCTCACTCACCTCAGGTAGTTATCAACGCAGTCCTGACCTCCTCACTCACCTCAGGTAGTTATCAACGCAGTCCTGACCTCCTCACTCACCTCAGGTAGTTATCAACGCAGTCCTGACCTCCTCACTCACCTCAGGTAGTTATCAACGCAGTCCTGACCTCCTCACTCACCTCAGGTAGTTATCAACGCAGTCCTGACCTCCTCACTCACCTCAGGTAGTTATCAACGCAGTCCTGACCTCCTCACTCACCTCAGGTAGTTATCAACGCAGTCCTGACTTCCTCACTCACCTCAGGTAGTTATCAACGCAGTCCTGACCTCCTCACTCACCTCAGGTAGTTATCAACGCAGTCCTGACCTCCTCACTCACCTCAGGTAGTTATCAACGCAGTCCTGACCTCCTCACTCACCTCAGGTAGTTATCAACGCAGTCCTGACCTCCTCACTCACCTCAGGTAGTTATCAACGCAGTCCTGACCTCCTCACTCACCTCAGGTAGTTATCAACGCAGTCCTGACCACCTCACTCACCTCAGGTAGTTATCAACGCAGTCCCGACCTCCTCACTCACCTCAGGTAGTTATCAACGCAGTCCCGACCTCCTCACTCACCTCAGGTAGTTATCAACGCAGTCCCGACCTCCTCACTCACCTCAGGTAGTTATCAACGCAGTCCCGACCTCCTCACTCACCTCAGGTAGTTATCAACGCAGTCCCGACCTCCTCACTCACCTCAGGTAGTTATCAACACAGTGCACTATGTAGGGAATAACCAACTCAGTGGCCTTGTGGTTAGTGTCCTCCCTGAAATTGGAAGATTGGGAGTAGCTTCACGCTACAGAAACAGGAGATAGACTAATGTCCTGTCCAGGGGGTGTACTGGTACATCAAGCTGTCTCACTACAGAAACAGGCTTGCAGAACGCTTGCTACTTATTTGTACTAATTTATGTAGGGAATAGGGCGCAATTTGGGACGACCATTTGTTGATATCATGCAGCCACCAACGGTACAGAGACAGTATGGCTAATGCTATCATGTAGCCACCAACGGTACAGAGACAGTATGGCTAATGCTATCATGTAGCCACCAACGGTACAGAGACAGTATGGCTAATGCTATCATGTAGCCACCAACGGTACAGAGACAGTATGGCTAATGCTATCATGTAGCCACCAACGGTACAGAGACAGTATGGCTAATGCTATCATGTAGCCACCAATGGTACAGAGACAGTATGGCTAATGCTATCATGTAGCCACCAACGGTACAGAGACGGTATGGCTAATGCTATCATGTAGCCACCAACGGTACAGAGACGGTATGGCTAATGCTATCATGTAGCCACCAACGATACAGAGACCGTATTTGCTTGTGTCCATTTAGTCATGTTTTAAGTGCGTTGCTAGCGAGCCACTTTCTTATGAACACAGGGTATCAAAGCATTCGCGTCACCCTGGGGATAACAGAGTTGTGTTGTCATGGGAATGTGGTCATGAGTTCAAACAAAACAGAGATTATACACTGCAGCACACTAGAATCACATGATGGAGCATGTGGTTGAGTCCCAAATGGAACCCTGTATCCCATATATGGGCAGAGCCGTGATGTTGGACTGATTCCCTCTCCCTCCCTCCTGTCCCCCAGGTCCAGACCCCGAGTCGTTGTCCTCTGAGATCTCCCTGCGGGTGCCCACCCAGGCGGACCTGAGGTACAAGCCGTCTTCCTTCTCCTCCACGGAGCCAGGCTCAGCCAGCCAGGACACCAGCCAGGACACGAGCCTGGGGGAGGGCCAGGAGGGGGAGGGCAGCGAGGCTAGCGGAGATGGAGATCAGCCCCTGGTACTGCCAGACGAGGAGGAAGTGCAGGCCGACACAGCCCTGGTGTCGTTGCCCGAGGCAGAGACGTTCAAGAACTCTGACGACAGCGACTCGCAGGCCTCTTAGGAGCCGTCACAGAGCTGCCCCCTGGGTGAGAACGGCACTAGGGTAGATCCTCGACGCTGATCTGGGGGTCCGTTTTGCATTTTCCCCCCAAAAAGTTTTTTTTCTTTTCTGTTTTTTATAAATGACTTGTAGCTTCCTTCCTTGTATCCAATTATATCTAAGTAAATAATAATAAAGTTGTTTAAAATGTTCAATGGACTGCATTCTTCAGACATTACACTGGGAGTTTAAACCAAAGATTTGAAGTCGATAACTAGAATAGCTTGGTGGTTGTTAAACACACACACGTTTGGCAGGATGCTTCGAGGGTACAGACACACGGCACTGAGAAGAACACTTTTGGATAGACACTGTCAAACCTTTTTATTCAACCTTAATAGGTACTAACAAATAAAATAGAAAGTAAACCGTTCATTGTCCAACGTGGAACAGCATGGAAGGAAAACAGAATCAGAGAGAAGAAATGAGACGGTGGGCTGTAATGAGCCTGTTGTAAAAAACAACCAAAACATTAAGCACGCTTTTTCAAAAACATCAAACTCTGTGTATATATGTCAACTTTGAAAATGGATTGTTTTTGTAAGGGGTCTCAACAAGCTGATTTAAAGGACTCTTGTCTCGAGGCTGGAGTGCAACAACAGGAGTTACTCCTTCTGTACATAGTAGATTTTTATTGTTCTTCTACTTATTTTCCCTTTTCATAAAAAAAGTCAAGGTACAAAACGAGGGGATTGAAACGATGCTGTACTTCAGTGATATAAGCAGCACTTGTCCATACATGTTACCAGGACAACCCTGGCCCCATACAACTAATGTCCAACACAGTGGACACAAGGGTTGTCATACAATATATTCTTTTTTTGTCTGCACAAAAAAACAATTACAAAACCATTTCATTGTCTCCATAATGCTTATGTAATTCTAGATGTGTTTTGTATCACAACCGTTGAGTGTATACGGGGCCACAGATGAAGTAACGGGGGAAAGGCTTTTTCTTCATTAGTCCCTACTCCAAAACACTGCATTCCATTCCTTAAAAGGCTCAGGTTCATGTCTCTTTAGACATTGACATTGTTTTATATGTACAATGCTGTTGTGGTTTTCAGTTTTTTGATAAAACACCTGGACTGTGACTCCCAAATGGCACCCTATTCCCTCTATAGTGCCCTCGGGGCTCTGGTTAAAACTAGTGCTCTAAATAGGGGATAAGCTGCCATTTGGAACACATTCCCGGAGACCCAAGAGTTGCAGGTCAAGAGCCTATAAGGGTCTAGAGTAGATAACTTGGTCACAAAACAAAAACTATCGGCACCAGAAGTGATTGAAAATGATTAGTATGCATTTTGTTTTAGGCACAGTGTTTCACACCAAAATGGTCAGATGAGCGGTGTGAAGCCCATGATGGCCGTTCCATTCTTGGCCAATTCTCTAAACAATTATAACATCAATGATCTGAGAAGGGGCCAGGGTCGTATTCACTCGGAACCAAACGGAAGCAAAAGGGCCAAAACGGGGAGGGACTACCTGAACATGTCCAATAAGGAACGCTTGTTTTTTGTTTTTCCCGTTGCAAAACGTTTTCCTACGTTTAGCACTAATAAATATGACCCACTTTTTGCGCTCCGCTGGAAAAATCTTTGTATCGTTTTCATGTATTACAAACCCCTGAAGAGCCTTATTACTGGTTGGAGTCTAACGCAAAACTGTAGAATCAACTTATTGGTAACAAGTTCTAAAACCGTGTTCACAGTTCAGGATGCAGTCCAATGGCTTTGAGCAAAACAGAAATGATCATTATTATTACTACACCACATACAGTATAAATTGAGCACCAAGATGTAGCACCAGGGAAGTGAAGTCTGTAGTAATAACAGTAGGTGTAGCTAGGAGGATATTGTGATATCTAGATACAATATACAGTATTGGACGAAAGGGCTGGATTCAATCCGTATCGCTGAAGATCTGCGCTCACATTTTACAGGTCATTTCCGATTGAGCTGAGATATACAGTGAACGCCGGAACATTGCCTTCAAATTTCAATTGAGCTGAAATGCGGATCCTCCGATACGGAACTGAATCCAGCCATTAATGCCTCTTAAAAACATGTTTTTTTACGCTAGTGCAAAAGCCGTGGTTTAAGGAGCACATTCTCCACACTGAGCAGAGAGAAATGTACCGTAGTGAAGCACTGGTCCTGTTGGAATACTTCACAAATCCTTCCTTCCTTCCTTTGAAGTAATCACAGGTGTGAATTGGTTGTATTGGTGACAGTAATTGTGTGGTAGTAACCTAACCCACTTGTAAATCTGTGTTTACCTCAAAGAACCCAGGAAGGAAGGATGTGAAGTATTGGAGCGCGGCCCATGATGTGAGTTATTTAGAGCTGATGGCGGTCTTGGGCAGGGTGGAGGAGGGGAGGCGGGTGAGGGACACAGTGATGGAGGTTCTGTTTCGGGCGCTGCGTTTGGCCGGGGTGGACGTCTCACCGGGGCCCTGAAGTCCTCTCGTCCCTCTCCTCTTCTCAGCACCGCTCCTCTCCAGCACTCTCCCACACACCCTGCTCACCAGATGGTTGATTTGGTCCTGAGAGGAAGAGGAATTGGAATCGGGAGAAGAAGAATGTGGGTTGACATTGAAGAGTGGGTGTAGTAATTGACGACCTCCTACTGCCTAATAATGGAGGTCTGGACGATGAATGTACTGATGGTGTTGAGCTCAACTGCTTTCATGTTCTGACAATGTTCACTCTCCTGGTTAAATAAGGTTACATCAAATGTTGGAAAGAATTTAAACCAGTGTGCTGTAGTAGTGTGTAGTATACTGTAGTAGTGTGTAGTGTACTGTAGTAGTGTGTAGTGTACTGTAGTAGTGTGTAGTATACTGTAGTAGTGTGCTGCAGTAGTGTGTAGTGTACTGTAGTAGTGTGTAGTTTACTGTAGTGTGTGTGTAGTTTACTGTAGTAGTGTGTAGTATACTGTAGTAGTGTGTAGTTTACTGTAGTAGTGTGTAGTGTGTGTAGTTTACTGTAGTAGTGTGTAGTATACTGTAGTAGTGTGTAGTTTACTGTAGTAGTGTGTAGTAGTGTGTAGTGTACTGTAGTAGTGTGTAGTTTACTGTAGTAGTGTGTAGTATACTGTAGTAGTGTGTAGTTTACTGTAGTAGTGTGTAGTGTGTGTAGTTTACTGTAGTAGTGTGTAGTATACTGTAGTAGTGTGTAGTTTACTGTAGTAGTGTGTAGTAGTGTGTAGTGTACTGTAGTAGTGTACTGTAGTACCTCGTCGTAACGGTACATCATTTTGAGGCCTCGGCAGGACTTGTGTTTCTGTACGTACAGCAGGACACACTCCAGACAGAACACCACGTTCTCACTCTCCTGAACCACCTGCAGGGACATGAGGAGCATGCCATCAGGACATAGAATAAACACATGTCCCCTCCTGAACCACCTGCAGGGACATGAGGAGCATGTCATCAGGACATAGAATAAACAGAACATGTCCCCTCCTGAACCACCTGCAGGGACATGAGGAGCATGTCATCAGGACATAGAATAAACACAACATGTCCCCTCCTGAACCACCTGCAGGGACATGAGGAGCATGTCATCAGGACATAGAATAAACACATGTCCCCTCCTGAACCACCTGCAGGGACATGAGGAGCATGTCATCAGGACATGGAATAAACACATGTCCCCTCCTGAACCACCTGCAGGGACATGAGGAGCATGTCATCAGGACATAGAATAAACACAACATGTCCCCTCCTGAACCACCTGCAGGGACATGAGGAGCATGTCATCAGGACATAGAATAAACACATGTCCCCTCCTGAACCACCTGCAGGGACATGAGGAGCATGTCATCAGGACATAGAATAAACACATGTCCCCTCCTGAACCACCTGCAGGGACATGAGGAGCATGTCATCAGGACATAGAATAAACACATGTCCCCTCCTGAACCACCTGCAGGGACATGAGGAGCATGTCATCAGGACATAGAATAAACACAACATGTCCCCTCCTGAACCACCTGCAGGGACATGAGGAGCATGTCATCAGGACATAGAATAAACACAACATTTTCCCTCCAGGGACAATAAAGTAAGAC
>NW_026600367.1:141690-156690 GCF_029448725.1 Salvelinus fontinalis
CGGTCTTTTTACAGGACATTTACGATTGAGCCCACATCTGCGGACGTAACCATCGATGCCATCTCCACGAACATCGGGGAAATGGCCTTTAGAAGGCGCCTTGTTGGCCGTGCAGTGCGCTTGTCGACCACATGCCTTTGATTGAATCGCTGCCTATGTTTGTGCCCAAACTTCCCTGCCCAGTAAAGACTCACCATGGAGAGGTAGCAGAGGTGTTGGCACACCTGGCAGCGTCGGTCCGAGGGGTCGAGCCTCAGCCACTGGCGCTGGATCCTCCTGCTCTCTGACGAGGCCTGGTTGTCATGGCTACAGTAGCGGGCAACAGACCGCAGCCCGGCGTCAAACAGATCCCTGCGCTGTCTCAACTCTGTATCCCTGGAACAGGTAGAGCAGACGGGTGTATCGTCTGTCATCAATGGCTACTGTTTCCTTTTTTTGAAGTTGTGGAAAGGGTCAATTTGCAATAGGTACATGTTGTACTTTTAAATGAATGATGTATAGCTATTGATTCTTAAGAGTGGTTACATTTCTCCAGCCCCATCCCACAGCTGTTTATTGAATCCCATATTGTCCTTTTAAGAGTAACATTACATTCCATGTATGATGATACTGTGATCTACAATGATAATACTGCTTTTGATACTGTGATCTACAATGATACTGTGATCTACAATGATACTGTGATCTACAATGATAATACTGCTATTAATACTCAGATCTACAATGAAACTGTGATCTACAATAATACTGTGATCTACAATAATACTGTGATCTACAATAATACTGTGATCTACAATGATACTGTGATCTACAATAATACTGTGATCTACAATAATACTGTGATCTACAATGATACTGTGATCTACAATAATACTGTGATCTACAATGATACTGTGATCTACAATGATACTGTGATCTACAATGATAATACTGCTATTGATACTGTGATCTACAATAATACTGTGATCTACAATAATACTGTGATCTACAATGATACTGTGATCTACAATGATACTGTGATCTACAATGATACTGTGATCTACAATGATACTGTGATCTACAATGATACTGTGATCTACAATGATAATACTGTGATCTACAATGATACTGTGATCTACAATGATGCTGTGATCTACAATGATAATACTGTGATCTACAATGATACTGTGATCTACAATGATACTGTGATCTACAATGATACTGTGATCTACAATGATAATACTGTGATCTACAATGATACTGTGATCTACAATGATACTGTGATCTACAATAATACTGTGATCTACAATGATACTGTGATCTACAATAATACTGTGATCTACAATGATAATACTGTGATCTACAATAATACTGTGATCTACAATGATACTGTGATCTACAATGATGCTGTGATCTACAATGATACTGTGATCTACAATAATACTGTGATCTACAATAATACTGTGATCTACAATGATACTGTGATCTACAATGATAATACTGTGATCTACAATAATACTGTGATCTACAATGATACTGTGATCTACAATGATACTGTGATCTACAATAATACTGTGATCTACAATGATACTGTGATCTACAATGATAATACTGTGATCTACAATGATGCTGTGATCTACAATAATACTGTGATCTACAATGATACTGTGATCTACAATGATACTGTGATCTACAATAATACTGTGATCTACAATGATACTGTGATCTACAATGATAATACTGTGATCTACAATGATAATACTGTGATCTCCAATGATACTGTGATCTACAATAATACTGTGATCTACAATAATGCTGTGATCTACAATGATACTGTGATCTACAATAATGCTGTGATCTACAATGATAATACTGTGATCTACAATGATACTGTGATCTACAATAATACTGTGATCTACAATGATACTGTGATCTACAATGATACTGTGATCTACAATGATAATACTGTGATCTACAATAATACTGTGATCTACAACAATACTGTGATCTACAATGATAATACTGCTATTGATACTGTGATCTACAATGATACTGTGATCTACAATGATACTGTGATCTACAATGATGCTGTGATCTACAATAATAATACTGTGATCTACAATAATACTGTGATTTACAATGATGCTGTGATCTACAATGATACTGTGATCTACAATGATACTGTGATCTACAATGATAATACTGTGATTTACAATAATACTGTGATCTACAATGATAATACTGTGATCTACAATGATAATACTGTGATCTACAATAATACTGTGATTTACAATGATGCTGTGATCTACAATGATACTGTGATCTACAATGATACTGTGATCTACAATGATAATACTGCTATTGATACTGTGATCTACAATGATACTGTGATCTACAATGATACTGTGATCTACAATGATACTGTGATCTACAATGATACTGTGATCTACAATGATAATAATGTGATCTACAATGATACTGTGATCTACAATAATACTGTGATCTACAATAATACTGTGATCTACAATGATACTGTGATCTACAATGATGCTGTGATCTACAATGATACTGTGATCTACAATGATACTGTGATCTACAATGATAATACTGTGATCTACAATAATACTGTGATCTACAATGATACTGTGATCTACAATAATACTGTGATCTACAATGATACTGTGATCTACAATGATAATACTGTGATCTACAATGATGCTGTGATCTACAATAATACTGTGATCTACAATGATACTGTGATCTACAATGATACTGTGATCTACAATGATACTGTGATCTACAATGATAATACTGTGATCTACAATAATACTGTGATCTACAATAATACTGTGATCTACAATGATACTGTGATCTACAATAATACTGTGATCTACAATGATACTGTGATCTACAATGATAATACTGTGATCTACAATGATGCTGTGATCTACAATAATACTGTGATCTACAATGATACTGTGATCTACAATGATACTGTGATCTACAATGATACTGTGATCTACAATAATACTGTGATCTACAATGATACTGTGATCTACAATAATACTGTGATCTACAATGATACTGTGATCTACAATGATAATACTGTGATCTACAATGATACTGTGATCTACAATGATACTGTGATCTACAATAATACTGTGATCTACAACAATACTGTGATCTACAATGATAATACTGCTATTGATACTGTGATCTACAATGATACTGTGATCTACAATGATACTGTGATCTACAATGATGCTGTGATCTACAATAATAATACTGTGATCTACAATAATACTGTGATTTACAATGATGCTGTGATCTACAATGATACTGTGATCTACAATGATACTGTGATCTACAATGATAATACTGTGATTTACAACAATACTGTGATCTACAATGATAATACTGCTATTGATACTGTGATCTACAATGATACTGTGATCTACAATGATACTGTGATCTACAATGATGCTGTGATCTACAATGATACTGTGATCTACAATGATGCTGTGATCTACAATGATACTGTGATCTACAATGATGCTGTGATCTACAATGATACTGTGATCTACAATGATACTGTGATCTACAATGATACTGTGATCTACAATAATACTGTGATCTACAATGATACTGTGATCTACAATAATACTGTGATCTACAATGATACTGTGATCTACAATGATACTGTGATCTACAATGATAATACTGCTATTGATACTGTGATCTACAATGATACTGTGATCTACAATAATACTGTGATCTACAATGATACTGTGATCTACAATGATGCTGTGATCTACAATAATACTGTGATCTACAATGATACTGTGATCTACAATAATACTGTGATCTACAACAATACTGTGATCTACAATGATAATACTGCTATTGATACTGTGATCTACAATGATACTGTGATCTACAATGATGCTGTGATCTACAATGATACTGTGATCTACAATGATGCTGTGATCTACAATGATACTGTGATCTACAATGATACTGTGATCTACAATGATAATACTGTGATCTACAACAATACTGTGATCTACAATGATAATACTGCTATTGATACTGTGATCTACAATGATACTGTGATCTACAATGATGCTGTGATCTACATTGATACTGTGATCTACAATGATACTGTGATCTACAATGATAATGTGATCTACAATAATACTGTGATCTACAATGATAATAATGTGATCTACAATGATACTGTGATCTACAATAATACTGTGATCTACAATGATAATAATGTGATCTACAATGATAATGTGATTTACAATAATACTCTGATCTACAATGATACTGTGATCTACAATAATACTGTGATCTACAATGATACTGTGATCTACAATAATACTGTGATCTACAATGATACTGTGATCTACAATGATACTGTGATCTACAATGATAATACTGTGATCTACAATGATACTGTGATCTACAATGATAATACTGTGATCTACAATGATACTGTGATCTACAATGATAATACTGTGATCTACAATGATACTGTGATCTACAATGATAATACTGTGATCTACAATGATACTGTGATCTACAATGATAATACTGTGATCTACAATGATACTGTGATCTACAATAATACTGTGATCTACAATGATAATAATGTGATCTACAATGATACTGTGATCTACAATGATAATAATGTGATCTACAATGATACTGTGATCTACAATGATAATAATGTGATCTACAATGATAATACTGCTATTGATCCTGTGATCTACAATGATGCTGTGATCTACAAATATAGTACTGCTATTGATACTGTGATCGATACTGTGATACTGTGTTAAATAGTTAAACCCACCTGAGGTCTTTGAGAAGTGAGGTCATGGTACTCAGAATGACACCATTCTCCCGTTTAGATTCTGACATTGCGATCTGGTACAGCAACTTCTCCATGGAGAAAGACCTCTCTATGCGTCGACATTTCAGCTCCTGGGGAGGAGAGGTAAGAGATATTTGAACATTTGATATGACAGGGTCTTTTCACAACATATCCCAGTTCAGATTAATGGATGTGCTCAGTTTGGTAAACCCTCGCAAATCCCTCCTTTCATGCAGTAGATGTGTAGGGAAACAAAATCCATGTGGATAACAGAATCTTTGATAGTGAATTGACCAGCGGAAGACTGGGTACACAGAGGCGCTCTCTACCCTCAGTTTGTCCGCTCTATCTGAACTGACTGACTGATAGACAGACTGACTGACTGACTAAACTATGCGTTGCCTTTGCCAGGAAGCTGGTTAAGTCAGACTTTAGAGCCTGGTTACCACCCCTTCGTGAGGAGCTTTCAGGACTGGAACTCAGTCAGGAACTCAGTCAAACTGGACACCCCAAGATGTACAGGAGCATGGAGAGGTACAGGACAGGTACAGGAGTTCATACTCTATGTGGTCAGACCCCTAAACGAAAATGGATTTTCGTTAATTTTAGCAAAGACATTTATATCATTTTGCAATTGTCTTGTATAACAATATCTATTTTTTTAATTGTAACAGAAAGCGTAATTCTGATTTTTTTAAATGGAGAATTGAATCTGTATTAATGTTGAAGACCAATACATTAAACCAACTGATCTTGTAGCTTTATCTGTGAAAACAACATTTATTATGCCGATGCCAACGACTAGTAACGCTATACTAAATACTACAGTAATGTTAGCATGGCAGGTAACATTATAATAATACATTATGTACTGAATTAAACTATACTCTTCTTTCAACTAATAGCTTTTCCTTCAAGTATTGATACGACGGGGGGCTCCAACCTTGGCAGCCTGGTATCCCGTGTTCAGCCACTGGGGGGTGGCGAAGTGCACTGTCTCGGAGACGCTGTAGCCGCAGCACACCTTGGAGACGAACGTTGCCGGGAAACAGACGACGAACTGGCCACTCTTCTGGACGGTCCGGTGCACTTTGACCCCCGCTCCACACAGCACCTCCGGAGAGATCTGGAGGGAGGGAGGGAGAGAGAGAACATGTATTACCTGACGACCAAGTCTCCATCCCAGATGGCATCCTCTTCCAGATATAGTGCACTACTTGCACCCTGTTCCCTATATAGTGCAGAACTTTTCACCAGAGCCCAGTGTGTATGTGTGCGCACAGTGTTTATGTAGTCCATGTTTGTGTGGACAGTGTTTCTGTAGTCCATGTTTGTACTGTATGTGTATGCTGTGTATCCTGCAGTCACACCATGATGTTGTTCTCCAACATCTCCAGTCCTGGGGTTCCATTAGCCTGCAGTAGTGTGTGAACCACCTTGTCCAGCTTCACCTTCTCCTCAGCAGGAATACAGTACCTGAACACCGGGTTACATGGGTTATTAGGATCTAACTGTGTATCACTATACGATAACATGTTGGAGTTAGTGGACACATGTCATAGCACTAGTAAATAATAATAATATCCTTGTCTGGCAATGAAACTTCATTTTTATTATAGTTTTATAGAATTTTATTTGAGCATAACAATTACATTAAGGGGCATTTTATAAGGGGAAAGATTTGCTTTTGGAATTTTCTAAATATTTTCAATATTATTCATTTCCATTTTGGCTCTATACCCGGAAATGCCATTGTCTGGAGAAAAGGATCCCAATTTCAAACTCTCCAAAAAAGTGTAATTATATATATATATATATATATTTTTTTTTTAACTGGCAATATTTAATATTAACTGAAAAGGGATCTTGTGTAGTAATTTGCAATAGCCCTTATCTCGAAACTGTGATTCCTAAAAGATGTGTCTGGAGATTTGGTGAATTCAAATCAGGAATGAGCAGGGTCAGCTATACCATAATGACCTCTTATCCATGTCCTCATTACATGTAGTGCAACAAGACCACTCATGGTCTGGAAAGTTCTCTACTATCTGATATATTTTAAACAAACAATATAGAAATCACCACGGTCAAAACCCCCCCAAAATATTTTTGTCTAACGTCAACTCCGTCAGAGTGCTGAAAGAATAATTTAATATATTTTACAAATGTAAAATACTTTGAGGCAAAAATGTCTGTTTTGAGTATCTGTTGTCAACTCCGTCCCTGATGGCTAAATCCCTTATGAACTTTTTTTTATTGTTAGAAAAAAATGATTTGAATCACTGTTCTGCAACACATGGTTAAACTGTTGACATTTTTGTTGTGATAGATCTAAGGGATAATGTTTCCTTTATAAATGATGTTTTATGTTCTGAATCTAGAAAAATATGCCAAAACGCTAATAAATGTTTTATGTTCTGAATCTAGAAAAATATGCCGAAACGCCAAATGTTTAATGTTCTGAATCTAGAAAACATGCCAAAATGCTAAATGTTTAATGTTCTGAATCTAGAAAACATGCCAAAATGCTAATAAATGTTTAATGTTCTGAATCTAGAAAACATGCCAAAATGCTAAATGTTTAATGTTCTGAATCTAGAAAACATGCCAAAATGCTAAATGTTTAATGTTCTGAATCTAGAAAAACATGCCAAAATGCTAAATGTTTAATGTTCTGAATCTAGAAAACATGCCAAAATGCTAAATGTTTAATGTTCTGAATCTAGAAAACATGCCGAAATGCTAAATGTTTAATGTTCTGAATCTAGAAAACATGCCGAAATGCTAAATGTTTAATGTTCTGAATCTAGAAAACATGCCGAAACGCTAATAAATGTTTAATGTTCTGAATCTAGAAAACATGCCGAAACGCTAATAAATGTTTAATGTTCTGAATCTAGAAAAACATGCCAAAATGCTAACAAAATTATCCCTGGAGCATTATATAGCATTATAAAAATGCGTTATAAAAATAAGTTTGGAGATTTTCATTTCATATTTGAATAATGTAATGATATAATTAAACAAACAAGGTCTTCAAACACTTGGACAATAAATGTACAAATGTAATGCATTGTATGGTGTCTGACTGAGTTGATATAAATCCACTTAGTTGTAATTTATGAGAAAAACATTTCTGAATTAGGAGGTTGTTCCTTTACATGGTGTGATATATATATTATTTGGTCTATCAGATATTAAGACAAATATTTGTGGAAGAAAAGTTCATATTGTACCGTCTTTCAAGAATTCCTGATATATATATCTATATATATATATATATATATATATATATATATATATATATATATATACACACATATATATACACACATATAATAAACTGGGTGGTTCGAGCTCTGAATGCTGATTGGCTGACAGCCGTGGTATATCAGACCGTATACCATGGGTATGACAAAACATTTTGCTGCTCTAATTACATTGGTAACCAGTTTATAATGGCAATAAGGCACCTCGGGGGTTTGTGGTATATGGCCAATATACCACGACTAAGGGCTGTGTCCAGGCACTCCGCAATGCGTCGTGCTTAAGATACCATAAGATACCACGCCCCCTCGTGCCTTATTGCTTAAATATATACCATTTAGCAGATGCTTTTATCCAATAAAGACTTAGTCATACTGCATACATTTGACCTTTTGATGGCCCAGAGAATCAAACCCACTATCCTGGGTTGCGAGCACCATGCTCTACCTACTGAGCCATACAGCGTTTCCTTCATACTGTACTGACCACGCTCAGGGAGTTCTATTAAATCAATCTCCATCAGTTCTATTTGATCAGGCTTGACTAACTGACGCTGAGCTCGTTCTCCATTGGTTGTGGCAGATGGTGAACCTGAGTGACCGTAGGATTAAACTGGGAGAGGGCAGTGAGCAGTGAACCACTACTTACCAAATGCAGTCAGCACCAGTGTGTAAGTAATCAATGTATGGAAGGCGATGATGGTCTCGCGACCAGCATGAGGTAGAGAAGACCATGCCGATGTTCAGCCAAGGAATGGTCACTCCTGTACAACCACAAAGGAAGACATAGTAGACTGTCAAGCTTTTCTAGTCAGTTCAAGTTCACTTAATTCATAGCAGAATGCTATTGAATTGTGTCACCAAAAATGAGGATATACTGAATAAAACAAAAACAAAATAACTAACGCAACATACATTCAAGGAACTGTTGTAATTAAGCTGATGGGCGTCCTTCAGTTCACTCTGCAGCTACTTACAACTGTCTGTATTACAATACAATTTACTGTCATCCTGTGTAACAGGAGAGGGTCATAGGTATAGATGATTACCTGGCACAGCACCAAGATGACGTAAGATGGATCCTGAATTATTGGGAAGGACTGTAAGGTTCCATCCATGTCTTGAGTGGAGACAAAAGAACAGAACACATATAATCATTGGGAAGGACTGTAAGGTTCCATCCATGTCTTGAGTGGAGACAAGAGAACAGAACACATATTTTATGCATGTCCTTATAGGGTCGTAAAATTCCCCTAACTTTCCCCAAATTCCCAGATTCTCCAGAAATCCCAGTTAGAAGATTCCAGGAATCAGGAGGGAATAAGCAGGAAATTCAAAATCCTCCAATCATGTGAAAGAATAATGCCATTAGGTCCTTACTTTGAAAACGTCTCAGACTTTCCAACTGGGAAGCCACTCCCATGAGTTTTAGTGTCCACTTTCCCACAGTGCACTGCAACATGACAATCCCTCTGCTCCACGATGTTCCAGTACTCCTGCTGCAATCACAGACAGAAACATTATTGCATTAATGTAGATGAAAAAACAAGTAGTGACAGTAGATCACACAGTGGGATGGCTGACAAGAAAGACAAAAGGAGAGAAGAAATATGTCAATGACCTGATCATTCATCTCCATACTACTTACAGTCCCAGTGGATTATACTACTGATGGTCCCAGTGAATTATACTACTTATGGTCCCAGTGGATTATACTACTTACAGTCCCAGTGGATTATACTACTGATGGTCCCAGTGAATTATACTACTTACGGTCCCAGTGGATTATACTACTTACTGTCTCAGTGAATTATACTACTTATGGTCCCAGTGGATTATACTACTAATGGTCCCAGTGAATTATACTACTAATGGTCCCAGTGAATTATACTACTTATGGGCCCAGTGAATTACACTACTTACGGTCCCAGTGAATTATACTACTTATGGTCCCAGTGAATTATACTACTTATGGTCCCAGTGAATTATACAACGTATGGTCCCAGTGGATTATACTACTTATGGTCCCAGTGAATTATACAACTTATGGTCCCAGTGAATTATACTACTTATGGTCCCAGTGAATTATACTACTTACGGTCCCAGTGAATTACACTACTTATGGTCCCAGTGAATTATACTACTTACGGTCCCTGTGAATTATACAATTTACGGTCCCAGTGAATTATACTACTGATGGTCCCAGTGAATTATACTACTTACGGTCCCAGTGAATTATACTACTTATGGTCCCAGTGAATTATACTACTTACGGTCCCAGTGAATTATACTACTTATGGTCCCAGTGAATTATACTACTTACGGTCCCAGTGAATTATACTACTTATGGTCCCAGTGAATTATACTAGTTATGGTCCCAGTGAATTATACTACTGATGGTCCCAGTGAATTATACTACTTACGGTCCCAGTGAATTATACTACTTATGGTCCCAGTGAATTATACTACTTACGGTCCCAGTGAATTATACTACTTATGGTCCCAGTGAATTATACTAGTTATGGTCCCAGTGAATTATACTAGTTATGGTCCCAGTGAATTACACTACTTATGGTCCCAATGAATTATACCCACTTATGGTCCCAGTGAATTACACTACTTACGGTCCCAGTGAATTATACTACTTATGGTCCCAGTGAATTATACTACTTACGGTCCCAGTGAATTATACTACTTATGGTCCCAGTGAATTATACTATTTACGGTCCCAGTGAATTATACTACTTATGCTCCCAGTGAATTATACTACTTATGCTCCCAGTGAATTACACTACTTATGGTCCCAGTGAATTACACTACTTATGGTCCCAGTGAATTATACTACTTACGGTCCCAGTGAATTATACTACTTACGGTCCCAGTGAATTATACTACTTATGGTCCCAGTGAATTATACTACTTATGGTCCCAGTGAATTATACTACTTACGGTCCCAGTGAATTATACTACTTACGGTCCCAGTGAATTATACTACTTATGGTCCCAGTGAATTATACTACTTATGGTCCCAGTGAATTATGCTACTTATTCATTATGACTATATGGTTGCATCCCAAATAGCAGGGCCCTGACCAAAAGTAGTGCACTAAGGGCCGATTCAGACTTGAAATAAGTAGACTTAACATGGTTTTATGTCAATAAAATATGGACAAGTCAATTTTTATTTTTATTTATTTAAGTCCATGTTAAGTCAACTTCTCTGAAACCTGAATAGGGTCTAAAGTAGCGCAACCTAAGTAGCAGGTATATAACAGTTTGGGATATGTAGACCTTACCTCCACCTCAGCCGTCCCAGGCTCCTTGTTGAAACACATGTTCATAGTATTCCTGGCTGTCCTGTAGAACGTAGTGAGAGAAACCGACTTCCCCTGCCATAGAGAAGCACAAAGACAGGGCTAAGACCTTACGGTCCCTTTCAAGTTCCCTGATATACAGTCAATGTAAAGATTATCACAGCAAATCATCAACACAAACAGAGTGTACGAGCTTATGGACTGAGGTGTTTTGATATACTGCCAATCGAATGACACAGAAACACAACCAAAGAGACTAGTAAGACCATACAGGAAGTAGTCTTTTATGTCCCTTGATACACTGTCTCCGTCCCTAATGACATCCTACTTATAAAGAGGCTCTGGTCAAAAGTAGCGCATTAGAAAAGGGAATAGGCATGTGATTTGGGACGCAGACCACTGTCAATGTAAGGATTATCACAGCCAACCAGATGGGAGAGTTAGTTGAAGAGCCAGACAAAAACAAAAAGCTTTTCTCTGAGAGGGTGAAAACTACATGATACATGTGGATGTCACTGTGCTGCATGACATCATCTTCCTTCCTCTCCCCGCTGCTGCTGCAGCCTCAGCACATTCTGAAGGGGAGTCTTCCATCCAGACGCTTTCTCAGGTTGCCTCCCAAATGGCACCCTATTCCCTTACCCAAATGGCACCCTATTCCCTTACCCAAATGGCACCCTATTCCCTTATCCAAATGGCTAACGATTCCCTTATATAGAGTACTACTTTCGATTGGAGCCCTAAGGGCCCTGGTTAAAAGTAGTGCACTAGACAGGGAATTGGGCACCATTTGGGACATAAGCTCAGATACACGACAGACAACCGGGCAGGGACAGAGACTGAGAGCCTGTATGAATGTGCCAGGAAAATCCCTGGTTGGTTGGACTACTGTCAGTCACTGTAAGCTTTCCCACATGTGTGCAGGAGATTGCTGTATTTCTTATTATGGCCCAATATATAGATTTCATATGGGCCCAGCTATGCTGGACTTCACAGACAGAATAGTCCCTACGAGCCAGGTTTTAAAAGTAGGAAGTCAAACTGAGAGATGAAACGCTATAAGTAACTGATACTACAGAAGAACTAGCTGATACTACAGGATAACTGACTGATACTACAGGAGAACTGACTGATATTACAGGAAAACTAACTGATACTACAGGAGAACTGACTGATATTACAGGAAAACTAACTGATACTACAGGAGAACTAACTGATACTACAGGAGAACTAACTGATACTACAGGAGAACTAACTGATATTACAGGTGAACTAACTGATACTACAGGAGAACTAACTGATACTACAGGAGAACTAGCTGATATTACAGGAGAACTAACTGATACTACAGGCAAACTAACTGATACTACAGGAGAACTAACTGATATTACAGGAGAACTAACTGATACTACAGGCGAACTAACTGATACTACAGGAGAACTAACTGATACTACAGGAGAACTAACTGATACTACAGGAGAACTAACTGATACTACAGGAGAACTGACTGATATTACAGGAGAACTAACTGATATTACAGGAGAACTAACTGATACTACAGGAGAACTAACTGATACTACAGGAGAACTAACTGATACTACAGGAGAACTGTAATTGACACTACTGATAAGAGAACTGTGAGCAACAGAAGATCATCATGGAGCATCAAGACAGAAATACTGGCAGTGATAAGTTGACATGGGGTGACGTGTTGTCAAAATGAGGTGTGTGTGTCTGATCGTGTGTGTGGCCTCTGTGCTTGCAGATGGGCAATGACCTATATTAGATGTGAGAGCAACTGAACCAGGGATATTGTAGTTCTGCCTCCAGGCACTAACAGCTATACACACTGTATTGACAGTGCTGCACTGTATTCAATCTGCCCACACACAGCTACCACAGAGCTCATTAACCAATAGACTTAACCAATATAATATTTACACAAGCATTGTGCGTTTTGTAGTGCCTCCACTATGCTTGGGTAATTATTTCTGTCCAGAAAAACTGTCTGTTGTATCACATTTGTTGTGCCAAATGTGTTGTACATCAGTTGTTCAACCTGAGTGTGTACAGGGCCAGAGAAAGGGGCTAACATGACCTACCCTGTATATACACTTGTGCTGGTCGCTAAGAAACTCTTTCTCCTCCTCTGATCCTCCTCTTCCTCCTTTCTTCTCCTGAGAGAACAGTCTCCTCCTGCTGGACCTCAGCCACATGTCCTTCTCCTGTTCCTTCCCCTCTTTCGCTCCTTCCTCCAGGTTCCTGGGCAGGCCGGTCCTCCGGATCACCCCGTTTACCAGGCCATTCTTGGGCTCACAGCGGGGCAGCTGGAGCAGGCTTTGTTGGGAGTCATCTGAGTGGCCCTCCAGGGGCCCTCTCTTCTTCTCCAGCCTCCCCTTCTCCTCCAGCACCTCCCTCTCCAGGCGGATGCGCTCAGCGGGGTCCAGGGAGTCGTAGGACAGTAGGTACTGACAATAGGCCTCCTGCAGCTTGGCCAGACGATCCTGTGGTCGGGTGGTAGGATATTATTACTTTGCAGTTGACAGTTGACAGGGAGGGCAGTGTTAACATCAAATGTCAAAGTGCTATACTTAGCTATGCAGCTAGCTGGGCTGGCTGTTGGTTTTCATCAGAAGTCAATCTCAAATACAAAAGTAGGATGAAAAACAAAATGACCCACTTCAGTGTAGATGAAACACTACAAGACACGGATGCCGGAAGGAATTGTTTGTTACAGAACAGCATCATGGTCAACACAAGAGGCTTGAGTACCAAATGGCCCCCTATTCCCTATATAGTAGGCCAGAGCCTTATGGGCCCTGGTCAAAAGCAGTCTACTATATCGAGAATAGGGTGCCATTTATGCAACCTTGAAGCAGTACAGTACCTGTGCAGTCTTGGGGATACGGAGCTGGTCGGCTAGCTTGTTCCATTTCTTCATGTCGCTGACCTGCTGCATGCCGCCCATGTCGTTGATGAGCTGAAAGAACCGGGCCAGGTCCAACTCACATCCGCCTGGCAGGGAGGGAAGGAGGGGGAGAGGGAGGATATGGAGGAAGAGGAGGGAGAGAGGGAGGATATGGAGGAAGAGGAGGGAGTGAAGGAGGGTGAGAGGGAGGGAGTGAAGGAGGGAGAGAGAGAGGGAGGGAGGTTAGGGAGGGAGTGAAATTGGGTGAGAGGGAGGATAAGGAGGAAGAGGGAGTGAAGGAGAGAGAGGGAGGGAGGATAGGGAGGGAGTGAAGGAGGGAGAGAGGGAGGGAGGATAGTGAGGGAATGAAAGAGGGTGAGAGGGAGGGAGGGAGAGAGGGAGGGAGTGAAGAAGGGTGAGAGGCATAGGGAGGGAGTGAAGGAGGGAGGGAGGAAGTGAAGGAGGGTGAGAGGGAGGGAGGGAGTGAAGGAGGGACCGAGGGAGGATAAGGAGGAAGAGAAGGGAGTGAAGGAGGGTGAGAGGGAGGGAGTGAAGGAGGATAAGGAGGAAGAGAAGGGAGTGAAGGAGGGTGAGAGGGAGGGAGGGAGTGAAGGAGGATAAGGAGGAAGAGAAGGGAGTGAAGGAGGGTGAGAG
>NW_026600367.1:161690-219335 GCF_029448725.1 Salvelinus fontinalis
GAATAAGATGAAACTGTACTAGATTAAGATGAAACTGTACTAGAATAACATGAAACTGTACTAGAATAACATGAAACTGTACTAGAATAAGATGAATCTGTACTAGAATAACATGAAACTGTACTAGAATAACATGAAGCTGTACTAGAATAACATGAAACTGTACTAGAATAAGATGAAACTGTACTAGATTAAGATGAAACTGTACTAGAATAACATGAAACTGTACTAGATTAAGATGAAACTGTACTAGATTAAGATGAAGCTGTACTAGAATAACATGAAACTGTACTAGAATAAGATGAAACTGTACTAGATTAAGATGAAACTGTACTAGAATAACATGAAACTGTACTAGAATAACATGAAACTGTACTAGATTAAGATGAAACTGTACTAGATTAAGATGAAGCTGTACTAGAATAACATGAAACTGTACTAGAATAAGATGAAACTGTACTAGATTAAGATGAAACTGTACTAGAATAACATGAAACTGTACTAGAATAACATGAAACTGTACTAGATTAAGATGAAACTGTACTAGATTAAGATGAAGCTGTACTAGAATAACATGAAACTGTACTAGAATAACATGAAGCTGTACTAGAATAACATGAATCTGTACTAGAATAACATGAAGCTGTACTAGAATAACATGAAACTGTACTAGAATAACATGAAACTGTACTAGAATAACATGAAACTGTACTAGAATAACATGAAATACTAGAATAACATGAAACTGTACGAGAATAAGATGAACATGTACTAGAATAACATGAAACTGTACTAGAATAACATGAAACTGTACTAGAATAACATGAAACTGTACTAGAATAACATGAAACTGTACTAGAATAACATGAAACTGTACTAGATTAAGATGAAACTGTACTAGATTAAGATGAAGCTGTACTAGAATAACATGAAACTGTACTAGAATAAGATGAAACTGTACTAGATTAAGATGAAACTGTACTAGAATAACATGAAACTGTACTAGAATAACATGAAACTGTACTAGAATAAGATGAATCTGTACTAGAATAACATGAAACTGTACTAGAATAACATGAAGCTGTACTAGAATAACATGAAACTGTACTAGAATAAGATGAAACTGTACTAGATTAAGATGAAACTGTACTAGAATAACATGAAACTGTACTAGATTAAGATGAAACTGTACTAGATTAAGATGAAGCTGTACTAGAATAACATGAAACTGTACTAGAATAAGATGAAACTGTACTAGATTAAGATGAAACTGTACTAGAATAACATGAAACTGTACTAGAATAACATGAAACTGTACTAGATTAAGATGAAACTGTACTAGATTAAGATGAAGCTGTACTAGAATAACATGAAACTGTACTAGAATAAAATGAAACTGTACTAGATTAAGATGAAACTGTACTAGAATAACATGAAACTGTACTAGAATAACATGAAACTGTACTAGATTAAGATGAAACTGTACTAGATTAAGATGAAGCTGTACTAGAATAACATGAAACTGTACTAGAATAACATGAAGCTGTACTAGAATAACATGAATCTGTACTAGAATAACATGAAGCTGTACTAGAACAACATGAAACTGTACTAGAATAACATGAAACTGTACTAGAATAACATGAAACTGTACTAGAATAAGATGAAACTGTACTAGATTAAGATGAAACTGTACTAGAATAACATGAAACTGTACTAGAATAACATGAAACTGTACTAGAATAACATGAAACTCTACTAGAATAACATGAAACTGTACTAGAATAACATGAAACTGTACTAGAATAACATGAAACTGTACGAGAATAAGATGAAACTCTACTAGAATAACATGAAACTGTACTAGAATAACATGAATCTGTACTAGAATAACATGAAATACTAGAATAACATGAAACTGTACGAGAATAAGATGAACATGTACTAGAATAACATGAAACTGTACTAGAATAACATGAAACTGTACTAGAATAACATGAAATTGTACTAGAATAAGATGAAACTGTACTAGAATAACATGAAATACTAGAATAACATGAAACTGTACGAGAATAAGATGAAGCTGTACTAGAATAACATGAAACTGTACTAGAATAACATGAAACTGTACTAGAATAACATGAAACTGTACTAGAATAACATGAAATTGTACTAGAATAAGATGAAACTGTACTAGAATAACATGAAACTGTACTAGAATAACATGAAATACTAGAATAACATGAAACTGTACGAGAATAAGATGAACTGTACTAGAATAACATGAATCTGTACTAGAATAACATGAAACTGTACGAGAATAAGATGAACATGTACTAGAATAACATGAATCTGTACTAGAATAACATGAAACTGTACTAGAATAACATGAAACTGTACTAGAATAACATGAAACTGTACTAGAATAACATGAAATACTAGAATAACATGAAACTGTACGAGAATAAGATGAACATGTACTAGAATAACATGAAACTGTACTAGAATAACATGAAACTGTACTAGAATAACATGAAACTGTACTAGAATAACATAAAACTGTACTAGATTAAGATGAAACTGTACTAGATTAAGATGAAGCTGTACTAGAATAACATGAAACTGTACTAGAATAAGATGAAACTGTACTAGATTAAGATGAAACTGTACTAGAATAACATGAAACTGTACTAGAATAACATGAAACTGTACTAGAATAAGATGAATCTGTACTAGAATAACATGAAACTGTACTAGAATAACATGAAGCTGTACTAGAATAACATGAAACTGTACTAGATTAAGATGAAACTGTACTAGATTAAGATGAAGCTGTACTAGAATAACATGAAACTGTACTAGAATAAGATGAAACTGTACTAGATTAAGATGAAACTGTACTAGAATAACATGAAACTGTACTAGAATAACATGAAACTGTACTAGATTAAGATGAAACTGTACTAGATTAAGATGAAGCTGTACTAGAATAACATGAAACTGTACTAGAATAACATGAAGCTGTACTAGAATAACATGAATCTGTACTAGAATAACATGAAGCTGTACTAGAATAACAGGAAACTGTACTAGAATAACATGAAACTCTACTAGAATAACATGAAACTGTACTAGAATAAGATGAAACTGTACTAGATTAAGATGAAACTGTACTAGAATAACATGAAACTGTACTAGAATAACATGAAACTGTACTAGAATAACATGAAACTCTACTAGAATAACATGAAACTGTACTAGAATAACATGAAACTGTACTAGAATAACATGAAACTGTACGAGAATAAGATGAAACTCTACTAGAATAACATGAAACTGTACTAGAATAACATGAATCTGTACTAGAATAACATGAAATACTAGAATAACATGAAACTGTACGAGAATAAGATGAACATGTACTAGAATAACATGAAACTGTACTAGAATAACATGAAACTGTACTAGAATAACATGAATCTGTACTAGAATAACATGAAATACTAGAATAACATGAAACTGTACTAGAATAACATGAAATACTAGAATAACATGAAACTGTACGAGAATAAGATGAAGCTGTACTAGAATAACATGAAACTGTACTAGAATAACATGAAACTGTACTAGAATAACATGAAACTGTACTAGAATAACATGAAATTGTACTAGAATAAGATGAAACTGTACTAGAATAACATGAAACTGTACTAGAATAACATGAAATACTAGAATAACATGAAACTGTACGAGAATAAGATGAACTGTACTAGAATAACATGAATCTGTACTAGAATAACATGAAACTGTACGAGAATAAGATGAACATGTACTAGAATAACATGAATCTGTACTAGAATAACATGAAACTGTACTAGAATAACATGAAACTGTACTAGAATAACAGGATGTGGCGGAACTATTTGTAGCTCCCTAAACGTCTTTGACATTAAACCTTAGTGACAGTCTTAGTCCCAAATGAAACCCTTTTCCCTATTTAGTGCATTACTTTTGACCAGGGTCCATAGGGCCCCCATAGGGCTCTGGTCAAAAGTATTGTACTATGTAGCAAATAGGGTGCCAGTTGGGATGCACCCTAAGTATCAGTCCTACAGAAAAGTACCTATGAGCGGGGGGTCCTCCATGGAGATGCCCTGGGCCTGGAGGTGTTTCCTGATGCAGGCCAGCCGGAGTACATTGGGCCCCCAGCGCCGACCCAGCTTATGGATGTGCTGCACCTGGGTCACAAACCTCATGTCCTCTTTCAGCTTGCACTCTGGCCTCCAGTCCTGAGGAGGAGCCACCCTGCACAGCCCATAGCTCTCTGCCTGCCCCCGCACCGCTTCCACATACACCAGGGGGTCGTGGAACTCCTCCAGGCTGGGTCTGAACACTGGCACCTCGGTTAGGGACAGGGGCGGGGGTGGTGCTGCACCTCTCTTCTCCCCACTCTCCCGCTCTTCCCGCTCTCCCCGCTGCCTCTCTGCTGCTTTAGGCTCTGCTGCTGCTTTAGCCTCTGCTGCTGCTTTAGCCTCTGCTGCTGCTTTAGCCGGGCTGCTGGTGCCTGGTTTCACCTTGGCTGCTGAGGTAGTGGAAGTGGAGGTGGAAGTGCCCTTGGAAGTGACATGGGAAGTGTTCTTGGAAGTGCCCTGGAAAGTTTTCTTAGAAGTAGTGTTCTTAGCTGGTGGTGTAGTATTAGCAGGAGTAGTAGTATTAGCAGTAGGGGGTATGGACTGTGCTTGTCGGGTCAACATCAGCTTGCCAGCGGAGGCTCGTTTGGGTCTTTGCTCTGAGGAGGAAGGTCGGGAGGACGTGACCTTACCAAGATGGCCACCGGACTCCGTCACAGCCTTCTCCTGGACATTGACCTTCCTGCTGCTTCGCGTCTCCGGGGCATTGACCTGCAGTCTAACCTTTTTGACCTCCGGCGAAGACTCCTCAGCCGGGAGCCCCAGACGCCTCTTGGAGTGTCTGACGCCCTCACGCCCCTGCAGTACCTGCTTACCGCCACATCGGCGTGGGTGAAGCTGCCCGTTGACTCGTTGTAGGCAACACCTGCCAGCTGCCTTGTTGGATTGTACCTTCTGTTTGTTGGGAGTCTTTGCATCGCCGCTTGAGAGTTTTCCTGAGTTGGAGTGTGGTGGGCGTGGGTGGCGGCGGGCACTGCCACTGGCAGAGCGCCGTTGGTTCTTCAGGGGTTGGCGAGCTTTGGAGGAGGCTCTTTTGCCCAAGGTGAGTTTGGCCTCTTTGAGAAGTCTGGCTTTGGTGTAGGGGGTGTGGCCCCGGGGAAGCGCTGCGGCTGTGGACTTCACAGTTCTGGACGGCAGTGGTCGGGAAGCCGGGGGCTTTTTGGCACCGGAGTTGCGTACGGTAGCTGACGATAACCGCGACAGCCTGTTCCCTTTTGAAACCTGCAATAGACAGGATGATTATCAAAAAGTACATTTTGGAAATCTCACATCATCATCATTTATACCTAGCTCCATCATCATTTATACCTAGCCCCATCATCATTTATACCTAGCTCCATCATCATTTATACCTAGCTCCATCATCATTTATACCTAGGTCCATCATCATTTATACCTAGCTCCATCATCATTTATACCTAGCTCCATCATCATTTATACCTAGCTCCATCATCATTTATACCTAGGTCCATCATCATTTATACCTAGGTCCATCATCATTTATACCTAGCTCCATCATCATTTATACCTAGCTCCATCATCATTTATACCTAGCTCCATCATCATTTATACCTAGCTCCATCATCATTTATACCTAGGTCCATCATCATTTATACCTAGCTCCATCATCATTTATACCTAGGTCCATCATCATTTATACCTAGCTCCATCATCATTTATACCTAGCTCCATCATCATTTATACCTAGCTCCATCATCATTTATACCTAGCTCCATCATCATTTATACCTAGGTCCATCATCATTTATACCTAGCTCCATCATCATTTATACCTAGCTCCATCATCATTTATACCTAGCTCCATCATCATTTATACCTAGGTCCATCATCATTTATAACTAGCTCCATCATCATTTATACCTAGCTCCATCATCATTTATACCTAGCTCCATCATCATTTATACCTAGGTCCATCATCATTTATACCTAGGTCCATCATCATTTATACCTAGCTCCATCATCATTTATACCTAGCTCCATCATCATTTATACCTAGGTCCATCATCATTTATACCTAGCTCCATCATCATTTATACCTAGCTCCATCATCCTTTATACCTAGCTCCATCATCATTTATACCTAGGTCCATCATCATTTATACCTAGCTCCATCATCATTTATACCTAGCTCCATCATCATTTATACCTAGCTCCATCATCATTTATACCTAGCTCCATCATCATTTATACCTAGCTCCATCATCATTTATACCTAGCTCCATCATCATTTATACCTAGCTCCATCATCATTTACACCTAGCTCCATCCTCATTTATACCTAGCTCCATCATAATTTATACCTAGCTCTATCATCATTTATACCTAGGTCCAGTATGTCTTCTCCTTCTATATCTATAGCTGCTCTACATTTCATCATTGACCATCGGTCCACGTTTTAACCTGATCATATACAGTAGAGTACAGACTTCAAATCTCCTCTCTTAATGAGGTGTAGTTGATTAGTTCCACACCAAGGTGGACAGGACACCAGACAATCTGTCACCTGTTGGTTTGCCAAGGATAAGGTGAGGTTTCTGGCATCCCTCCTATATAACAGCAGATGCACAAAGGAGATCAGGTCTGTGTCCCAAATGGCATCCTAATCCCTAGATAGTGCCCTACCTTTGTCCAGAGCCCATAGGGCACCAATCAAAAGTAGTGCACTACATAAGGATTAGGGTGCCATTTGGCCATTTGGATCACAACCTGAAGGAAGGAAGACCCAAATTGGAATGTATTTGAAATAGCACTCATGCTAAATATTCTTAATGACGTATGTCTGCCAAGGTTATGTACATGAAGCCAGTAACTGTCATTATTATTCCTCTGCATAAAGGTGTCTGTGTGTGTGTGTGTGTGTGTGTGTGTGTCGGGGAGGGGCTGAGCGTTGCTGGGAAGAATGAGGGAACCATCCCATTCCACCCACCAGAGGGCATCACTGCTCCCAGTTGCCATACAGAACAATGTGACTATGTCAGCAGTGTAGTGGTGGAGTTTCCACCATATTGCTTCCTTAAACCTTACAGATCAGATTTGTAAATGTTGAGGGGTTAGTTACGGCCGAGGGGAAGGGGAAGTCTGATTTGAGAGATAGAGAGAGTGAGAGAGAATTAGGGGGAGAGAGAGAGAGTTAGGGGGAGAGAGTGAGATAATTAGGGGGAGAGAGAGAGAGAGAGAGAGTTAGGGGGAGAGAGAGAGAGAGAGAGAAAGGTCAGCATGTCTGTAGCCAACAGGAAGCTGTACCAGGAGGACAGGAAATGTAAACCCTCCAGCAGCGACAGAATACTGAGGCCAACACTAACAGACTGGCACGCTGGCATCAGACCATTGAGATACACACTTAATCTGTCCCGAAAGGCACCCTATTCTCTATATAGTACACCACTTTTGTCCAGAGCCCTATAGGCCTTGGTCAAGGGTAGTACACTACATGGAGAATATTCAATAGAGTGCAATTTGGGATTCAGCCCAGGTACTCTCCATCCCAGGCCATCTGTGTCTCCCTGGTGTACCTGCTTTGGGTGCTCCTGGGTGGGTCTGCTGTGGCGAAGACTGTGGGTGGTGCTGGAGGTCCTGGCTGGGGGTCCTATAGAGGTCCTGTGGTTCTCCCTCCGGGCCTCTCCCCTCTCAGCCCTCTCTCTGGCCTGGGTAGCCTCTCTCCCTCTGGGCCTCAGGAAGAGCTCCTTCCCCCGTAAGGACCTGCAGTGGCCATTCAACACTGGAACACAGAATGAGAACGATGAAATGTATGGACTGTTTACCATGTTTTCAACATCAGTTTTACAACTTCTCTGTTTACTCTATCCTTACATTAACCTTGAACGTGGTGTGGCCAAAGCCACATCCACACTGAATGTGTGTGCAGATATTATTAACAAACCATAAATACCATACTAAATGGACAAACAAAAGTAGGCTAGCTACTCAAACTATGCAGAAGTTTCTCAGATAAACCATATTTCACACTTGAATAATATACGGAAGACAATGCCTAAGCTGATAACTATGATAGCAGTGTCAGTCTATCTGTCATGTGTGTTAAGAGCTGTGTGTTAATTCAACGTCTAATCCACGTTGGTTCAACGTCATTTCATTGAATTGATGTGGAAACAACATTGATTCAACCAGTGTGTTCTCAGTGGGATGCAACTGTCAATCCGTTATGATATGTCTATTAGAGGTCGACCTCTAATGTCTATATTTGTTTTATGTCTGTTACAGTTACAGGTACATTATTATTCCAAAGTAACTTGAAAAGACAGAGCGTTGAAAAGACAGAGCTTTGACAAGACAGAGCTTTGAAAAGACAGAGCTTTGAAAAGACAGTACGTTGAAAAGACAGTACGTTGAAAAGACAGAGCTTTGAAAAGACAGTACATTGAAAAGACAGTACGTTGAAAAGACAGAGCTTTGAAAAGACAGTACATTGAAAAGACAGTACATTGAAAAGACAGTACGTTGAAAAGACAGAGCTTTGAAAAGACAGTACATTGAAAAGACAGTACATTGAAAAGACAGAGCTTTGAAAAGACAGTACATTGAAAAGACAGAGCTTTGAAAAGACAGTACATTGAAAAGACAGTACATTGAAAAGACAGTACATTGAAAAGACAGTACATTGAAAAGACAGTACATTGAAAAGACAGAGCTTTGAAAAGACAGTACGTTGAAAAGACAGTACGTTGAAAAGACAGAGCTTTGAAAAGACAGTACATTGAAAAGACAGTACGTTGAAAAGACAGAGCTTTGAAAAGACAGTACATTGAAAAGACAGTACATTGAAAAGACAGTACGTTGAAAAGACAGAGCTTTGAAAAGACAGTACATTGAAAAGACAGTACATTGAAAAGACTGAGCTTTGAAAAGACAGTACATTGAAAAGACAGAGCTTTGAAAAGACAGTACATTGAAAAGACAGAGCTTTGAAAAGACAGTACATTGAAAAGACAGAGCTTTGAAAAGACAGTACATTGAAAAGACAGTACATTGAAAAGACAGTACATTGAAAAGACAGTACATTGAAAAGACAGTACATTGAAAAGACAGTACATTGAAAAGACAGTACATTGAAAAGACAGTACATTGAAAAGACAGTACATTGAATAGACAGTACATTGAAAAGACAGTACATTGAAAAGACAGTACATTGAAAAGACAGTACGTTGAAAAGACAGTACGTTGAAAAGACAGTACATTGAAAAGACAGTACATTGAAAAGACAGTACATTGAAAAGACAGTACATTGAAAAGACAGTACGTTGAAAAGACTGTACATTGAAAAGACAGTACATTGAAAAGACAGTACATTGAAAAGACAGTACATTGAAAAGACAGTACATTGAAAAGACAGTACATTGAAAAGACAGAGCTTTGAAAAGACAGTACATTGAAAAGACAGTACGTTGAAAAGACAGAGCTTTGAAAAGACAGTACATTGAAAAGACAGTACATTGAAAAGACAGTACGTTGAAAAGACAGAGCTTTGAAAAGACAGTACATTGAAAAGACAGTACGTTGAAAAGACAGTACATTGAAAAGACAGTACATTGAAAAGACAGTACGTTGAAAAGACAGTACGTTGAAAAGACAGTACGTTGAAAAGACAGTACATTGAAAAGACAGTACATTGAAAAGACAGTACATTGAAAAGACAGTACATTGAAAAGACAGTACATTGAAAAGACAGTACATTGAAAAGACAGTACATTGAAAAGACAGAGCTTTGAAAAGACAGTACATTGAAAAGACAGTACATTGAAAAGACAGTACATTGAAAAGACAGTACATTGAAAAGACAGTACATTGAAAAGACAGTACATTGAAAAGACAGTACATTGAAAAGACAGTACGTTGAAAAGACAGTACGTTGAAAAGACAGTACGTTGAAAAGACAGTACGTTGAAAAGACAGTACATTGAAAAGACAGTACATTGAAAAGACAGTACATTGAAAAGACAGTACATTGAAAAGACAGTACATTGAAAAGACAGTACACTGAAAAGACAGTACATTGAAAAGACAGTACATTGAAAAGACAGTACATTGAAAAGACTGTACATTGAAAAGACAGTACATTGAAAAGACTGTACATTGAAAAGACAGTACATTGAAAAGACAGTACATTGAAAAGACAGAGCTTTGAAAAGACAGTACATTGAAAAGACAGTACGTTGAAAAGACAGAGCTTTGAAAAGACAGTACATTGAAAAGACAGTACATTGAAAAGACAGTACATTGAAAAGACAGAGCTTTGAAAAGACAGTACATTGAAAAGACAGTACATTGAAAAGACAGTACATTGAAAAGACAGTACATTGAAAAGACAGTACGTTGAAAAGACAGTACATTGAAAAGACAGTACATTGAAAAGACAGTACATTGAAAAGACAGTACATTGAAAAGACAGTACATTGAAAAGACAGTACATTGAAAAGACAGTACATTGAAAAGACAGTACGTTGAAAAGACAGTACATTGAAACGACAGTACATTGAAAAGACAGTACATTGAAAAGACAGTACATTGAAAAGACAGTACATTGAAAAGACAGAGCTTAATCAAATCAGTTAAAAAGCTTTCAGTGACTCACTGTGATGCTCCCAGAAGTGTCATTCTAACAAACACCTATTTGAACAGTGACAAATACCATTTCTTTACAATGTTTTAATTTCAACGGCACTCAATATCTCTTTGAAAAAAGGAACAAAATACATCAAGTACCACCCAAGGTTATATTAAAATCTAAAATCCATTTAAATATCCTGCAGCTTTCAAACTCCAAGTACTGTTATGATAGGCCTACTGAAAAGAAAGTGTCCGATGTTGGAAAGTAAGATTATAGTGAAACAGAGAAATAATGTTTGTTGGGTCAGTTAATCAGTGAAAGCGGTGCTCTATATCTGCCTGAGGGAGCTGTATTTTACTCTAAACAGTTGGCCTCCCGCCAGTGCAGCATATTAAAGTGTCCTACTTGGCACAAGCTCTAGCTGGGAGAAGTCTCTGGTTCCCTCAACGTGTGTAGGACCAACACTCTGGCTCCGGGTAACGTTTGGCTTTCCCACAGAGCACTTTTCAGCACCCACACACACACACTCACACCCTCTGTATACAGTACACACACTCACACCCTCTGTATACAGTACACACACGCTCACACACAAACAAATGCTCACACACACATCCCTTCCCGAACTCTGGCCAAGCTGATTTAAGTCCAACATGTAGACAAGCACTCCTCCTCCTCCTCCTCCTCCTCTTCCTCCTCCCCCTCCTCCTCCATCCATCATATTTGACAGAATAAACATGAGCTCAACTTTTGACCTCCACAGTAAGTTTCTCTCTCTCTGTAAGGTGGTGTCAGTGCTAAGCTGTATGTGTAGGGAGTCTAGTTGCTCCAGGATTCCTGCTGAGTTGACTGCAGTCTCTGGTTTCACCCCCCATACACCCCCTGCACAAGACCTAGCATGTTCACATCCGTCCTAAGACACGCTTCCTCAAACACTGTGCTCTACTCTGGCTGTGTCCCAAATGGCAGACTATTACCTTTATAGTGACCAGGGCCCATAGGTCAAAAACTAAGGGCTCTGGTTAAAATGTGTGCACTATTTTACCTTTATTTAACTAGGCAAGTCAGTTAAGAACAAATTCTTATTTTCAATGACGGCCTAGGAACAGTGGGTTAACTGCCTTTTTCAGGGGCAGAACAACAGATTTTTACCTTGTCAGCTCAGGGATTCGGTCTTGCAACCTTTCGGTTACTAGTCCAATGCTCTAACCACTAGGCTACCTACCGGCTACCTGCCGCACTATAAAGGGAATAGGGTGATGGGACCTGGTTAAATGTAGTGCACTATGAAGGGAATAGGGTGCCATTTGTGACTCGAACCATAGAACAACCGAGGGCAGAGGAGAGGAGGAGGTCTATATATGCCCAACCATAGGTTCTATATGGAATTCTATATGTCCAACCATAGGTTCTATATGGAACTCTATATGTCCAACCATAGGTTCTATATGGAGCTCTATATGTCCAACCATAGGTTCCATATGGAACTCTATATGTATACTGTACAAACATGGCTGCTCCTTTAAGACGATTGGCCCTGGGTGAGGTCTGGTGAGAGCTGCTGCACCTTTAAGACCCATGGCCCTGGGTGAGAGCTGCTGCTCCTTTAAGACCCATGGCCCTGGGTGAGAGCTGCTGCTCCTTTAAGACCCATGGCCCTGGGTGAGAGCTGCTGCTCCTTTAAGACCCATGGCCCTGGATGAGAGCTGCTGCTCCTTTAAGACCCATGGTCCTGTGTGAGGTCTGGGTGAGAACTGCTGCTCCTTTAAGACCCATGGCCCTGGGTGAGGTCTGGGTGAGAACTGCTGCTCCTTTAAGACCCATGGCCCTGGGTGAGAACTGCTGCTCCTTTAAGACCCATGGCCCTGTGTGAGGTCTGGGTGAGAACTACTGCTCCTTTAAGACCCATGGCCCTGTGTGAGGTCTGGGTGAGAACTGCTGCTCCTTTAAGACCCATGGCCCTGTGTGAGGTCTGGGTGAGAACTACTGCTCCTTTAAGACCCATGGCCCTGGGTGAGCTCTGGGTGAGAACTGTGTATACTTTGCTTCAGTAGAAGTGAAAAATGCCTGGTGCTATGCATACACGGTGTGTGTGTGTGTGTGTGTGTGTGTGTGTGTGTGTGTGTGTGTGTGTGTGTGTGTGTGTGTGTGTGTGTGTGTGTGTGTGTGTGTGTGTGTGTGTGTGTGTGTGTGTGTGTGTGTGTGTGTGTGTGTGTGTGCGTGTGTGTGTGTGTGTAAAGGGAGGATGATGGAGCTCTGTTTGTGGACGCGGATCATTGAGTACATGGTTTGCTTCCTAAATGGCACCCTGTTCCCTATGTAGTGCACTACTTTTGGCCTGGGCCCTGGTTAAAAGTAGTGTACTATAGATTTGGTATATCAGTAGTGTGTACCAAAACAACAAGGTACATCAGTAGTGAGTACCAAAACAACGTGGTAGATCAGTAGTGTGTACCAAAACAACATGGAGATCAGTAGTGAGTACCAAAACAACATGGTATATCAGCAGTGTGTACCAAAACAACATGGTAGATCAGTAGTGACTACCAAAACAACATGGTAGATCAGTAGTGAATACCAAAACAACATGGTAGATCAGTAGTGAGTACCAAAACAACATGGAGATCAGTAGTGACTACCAAAACAACATGGTAGATCAGTAGTGACTACCAAAACAACATGGTAGATCAGTAGTGACTACCAAAACAACATGGTAGATCAGTAGTGACTACCAAAACAACATGGTAGATCAGTAGTGAGTACCAAAACAACATGGTAGATCAGTAGTGACTACCAAAACAACATGGTAGATCAGTAGTGAGTACCAAAACAACATGGTATATCAGCAGTGTGTACCAAAACAACATGGTAGATCAGTAGTGACTACCAAAACAACATGGTAGATCAGTAGTGAATACCAAAACAACATGGTAGATCAGTAGTGAGTACCAAAACAACATGGAGATCAGTAGTGACTACCAAAACAACATGGTAGATCAGTAGTGAGTACCAAAACAACATGGTAGATCAGTAGTGACTACCAAAACAACATGGTAGATCAGTAGTGAGTACCAAAACAACATGGTAGATCAGTAGTGACTACCAAAACAACATGGTAGATCAGTAGTGAGTACCAAAACAACATGGTATATCAGTAGTGAATACCAAAACAACATGGAGATCAGTAGTGAGTACCAAAACAACATGGTAGATCAGTAGTGAGTACCAAAACAACATGGTAGATCAGTAGTGACTACCAAAACAACATGGTAGATCAGTAGTGAGTACCAAAACAACATGGTATATCAGTAGTGAATACCAAAACAACATGGAGATCAGTAGTGAGTACCAAAACAAAATGGAGATCAGTAGTGAGTACCAAAACAACATGGAGATCAGTAGTGTGTACCAAAACAACATGGTAGATCAGTAGTGAGTACCAAAACAACATGGAGATCAGTAGTGAGTACCAAAACAACATGGAGATCAGTAGTGTATACCAAAACAACATGTAGATCAGTAGTGAGTACCAAAACAACATGGAGATCAGTAGTGAATACCAAAACAACATGGTAGATCAGTAGTGAATAGCAAAACAACATGGAGATCAGTAGTACCATGTCCGTTGGAGACCTTCTTCCCCGGCGTTGTTTTGTTTTTCCGCTGTGAGGACAGACAGGAAGTTGAGTTGTGGCTGTGAGCTGACATCCTGTCGTCACACTCCTCCTCTTCATCATCTTCATCCTCCAGATCCACATCATCCTGGGCACTCCCAAAGTACGCCATGTTGCCTGGCAACGCAGCCGAGCCTGAGAGGGAGGATGGGAGGGAGGAGAGTAGAGAGGGGGCGCACAGACAGAGGGATGGGCATGGAGGAAGAGAGGGACAGAGAGAGGGAAACAGATGCCTTTAGAAAGGAGTCTGCAGCACACAACTGAACCGATATTACCACTAGCCGTAGCAACAACAACATTCATTTATTGCAACTCAAAGAATCAACACATTTTGACGTAGAGATACTCAACACAATGATGAAGAGCTCTTGTTGCAGTATGACTTGGTTTGAGGCCCTTGTTGGCATGGAAAATGCCAGATGTGCTTCAATCTTCCTCTGACCAGGAAATCAGCTGTCATTTTCTGTTTATTTTCCAATTCTACATGCTGAATCAGCACCGTTGGTCGACACCCAGCAGGTGATCACATGGCCATAGGTGCTTTACTCATCTCCATCCACACTACCCACCTCCCTCCTCATCTCCATCCACACTACCCACCTCCCTCCTCATCTCCATCCACACTACCCACCTCCCTCCTCATCTCCATCCACACTACCCACCTCCCTCCTCAACTCCATCCATACTACCCACCTCCCTCCTCAACTCCATCCACACTACCCACCTCCCTCCTCATCTCCATCTATACTACCCACCTCCCTCCTCATCTCCATCCACACTACCCACCTCCCTCCTCATCTCCATCCACACTACCCACCTCCCTCCTCATCTCCATCCACACTACCCACCTCCCTCCTCATCTCCATCTATACTACCCACCTCCCTCCTCATCTCCATCCACACTACCCACCTCCCTCCTCATCTCCATCTATACTACCCACCTCCCTCCTCATCTCCATCCACACTACCCACCTCCCTCCTCATCTCCATCTATACTACCCACCTCCCTCCTCATCTCCAACCACACTACCCACTTCCCTCCTCATCTCCATCCATACTACCCACCTCCCTCCTCATCTCCATCCACACTACCCACCTCCCTCCTCATCTCCATCCACACTACCCACCTCCCTCCTCATCTCCATCCACACTACCCACCTCCCTCCTCATCTCCATCCACACTACCCACCTCCCTCCTCATCTCCATCCACACTACCCACCTCCCTCCTCAAATCCATCCATACTACCCACCTCCCTCCTCATCTCCAACCACACTACCCACCTCCCTCCTCATCTCCATCCACACTACCCACCTCCCTCCTCATCTCCATCCATACTACCCACCTCCCTCCTCATCTCCATCCATACTACCCACCTCCCTCCTCATCTCCATCCACACTACCCACCTCCCTCCTCATCTCCATCCACACTACCCACCTCCCTCCTCATCTCCATCCACACTACCCACCTCCCTCCTCATCTCCATCCACACTACCCACCTCCCTCCTCATCTCCATCCACACTACCCACCTCCCTCCTCATCTCCATCCATACTACCCACCTCCCTCCTCATCTCCATCCACACTACCCACCTCCCTCCTCATCTCCATCCACACTACCCACCTCCCTCCTCATCTCCATCCACACTACCCACCTCCCTCCTCATAGTTCCATCCACACTACCCACCTCCCAGCTCATCTCCATCCATACTACCCACCTCCCTCCTCATCTCCATCCACACTACCCACCTCCCTCCTCAACTCCATCCATACTACCCACCTCCCTCCTCATAGCTCCACCCACACCACCCACCTCCCTCCTCAACTCCATCCACACTACCCACCTCCCTCCTCATCTCCATCCACACTACCCACCTCCCTCCTCATCTCCATCCATACTACCCACCTCCCTCCTCAACTCCATCCACACTACCCACCTCCCTCCTCATCTCCATCCACCCTACCCACCTCCCTCCTCATCTCCATCCATACTACCCACCTCCCTCCTCAACTCCATCCACACTACCCACCTCCCTCCTCATCTCCATCCACACTACCCACCTCCCTCCTCATCTCCATCCACACTACCCACCTCCCTCCTCATCTCCATCCATACTACCCACCTCCCTCCTCAACTCCATCCACACTACCCACCTCCCTCCTCATCTCCATCCACCCTACCCACCTCCCTCCTCATCTCCATCCATACTACCCACCTCCCTCCTCAACTCCATCCACACTACCCACCTCCCTCCTCATCTCCAATCCACACTACCCACCTCCCTCCTCATCTCCATCCACACTACCCACCTCCCTCCTCATCTACATCCATACTACCCACCTCCCTCCTCATCTCCATCCACACTACCCACCTCCCTCCTCAACTCCATCCACACTACCCACCTCCCTCCTCAACTCCATCCACACTACCCACCTCCCTCCTCATCTCCATCCACACTACCCACCTCCCTCCTCATCTCCATCCATACTACCCACCTCCCTCCTCAACTCCATCCACACTACCCACCTCCCTCCTCATCTCCATCCACCCTACCCACCTCCCTCCTCATCTCCATCCATACTACCCACCTCCCTCCTCAACTCCATCCACACTACCCACCTCCCTCCTCATCTCCAATCCACACTACCCACCTCCCTCCTCATCTCCATCCACACTACCCACCTCCCTCCTCATCTACATCCATACTACCCACCTCCCTCCTCATCTCCATCCACACTACCCACCTCCCTCCTCATCTCCATCCACACTACCCACCTCCCTCCTCATAGTTGTAATCACGTGGAATAAAGACCACACCAGATATCCTTGTAGTTAATGTTTTACACTGTCTCTATGCACACTCACAGTACTCTACACACTCTCACACACTGACACTCCAACTCACACACAACATGCACACACTGTCACGTTGGCATAAATGACTCGGGAGACAGGCGCAGGAATGCGTAATAGGGTTTTTTATTAAGCCCAAATTACGGCGTGCCGTGTCAAGGCACGGGGTCGAAGACCAAACAAACACGTAACAAAACACAGGGTAGAATCCCAAAACAAAAGAGCGAGGAAATCCTCAGATAAATAACACACGCGCGCAATGATTAACACACGGAACGAGACCCGTAATCATCTGCGCAATCCACAATGGCACGAAAGCCAAAACACACAGCACAGGTAGTCAAACGTACCAACGAACATTGTAACAATACTCGACAGCCCAATGGAAACCAAAAGAAACACTTGTACAAGTACTAATCCGTGGGAACAGGGGCCAGGTGTGCGTAATAAAAGTTCCGGAGGGATCCGTGACACACACATTTATACTGACTCTACACACTCTTGCACACTGACACTCCAACACACACACAACATGCACACACATTCATACTGACTCTACACACACACACACACAGTCACATACAATCATCATTTACACTGCTGCTACTCTGTTTATCATATATCCTGATGCCTAGTCACCTTACCCCTCTACATATCTACCTCTATCACTCCAGTATCCCTGCACATTGTTAATATGGTACTGAACTGACCCTGTATATAGTATGTTTACCCCTCTACATATCTACCTCTATCACTCCAGTGTCCTGCACAGTGTTAATATGGTACTGTATATAGTATGTTTATCCCTCTACATATCTACCTCTATCACTCCAGTGTCCTGCACAGTGTTAATATGGTACTGAACTGACCCTGTATATAGTATGTTTACCCCTCTACATATCTACCTCTATCACTCCAGTATCCCTGCACATTGTTAATATGGTATTGAACTGACCCTGTATATAGTATGTTTACCCCTCTACATATCTACCTCTATCACTCCAGTATCCCTGCACAGTGTTAATATTGTATTGAACTGACCCTGTATATAGTATGTTTACCCCTCTACATATCTACCTCTATCACTCCAGTGTCCCTGCACAGTGTTAATATTGTATTGAACTGACCCTGTATATAGTATGTTTACCCCTCTACATATCTACCTCTATCACTCCAGTATCCCTGCACAGTGTTAATATTGTATTGAACTGACCCTGTATATAGTATGTTTACCCCTCTACATATCTACCTCTATCACTCCAGTGTCCCTGCACAGTGTTAATATTGTATTGAACTGACCCTGTATATAGTATGTTTACCCCTCTACATATCTACCTCTATCACTCCAGTATCCCTGCACATTGTTCATATGGTATTGAACTGACCCTGTATATAGTATGTTTACCCCTCTACATATCTACCTCTATCACTCCAGTGTCCCTGCACAGTGTTAATATTGTATTGAACTGACCCTGTATATAGTATGTTTACCCCTCTACATATCTACCTCTATCACTCCAGTATCCCTGCACATTGTTCATATGGTATTGAACTGACCCTGTATATAGTATGTTTACCCCTCTACATATCTACCTCCATCACTCCAGTGTCCCTTCACAGTGTTAATATGGTACTGAACTGACCCTGTGTATAGCTTCTTATTTTCTCCTGCTCTTCTTATTTTTATATCTCCTGTTGTCAAGTTCCTGACCTGTTTTCTTTTGTCTTGTATTTATTTAGTTGGTCAGGGCGTGAGTTGGGGTGTGCTGTCTATGTGTGATTTTCTATGTTGGGATTTTGTGTTCGGCCTGGTATGATTCTCAATCAGAGGCAGCTGTCAATCGTTGTCCCTGATTGAGAATCATACTAAGGCAGCCGGGGTTCACGTGTGTGTTTGTGGGTGTTTGTATCTCGTGTCAGTGTTCGTGCCACACGGGACTGTTTTCGGTTTTGTCACGTTTTTTTTTTTTTTTTGTATTTGTAAGTGTTCCGTTTCGTTTTGATTAAATCAATATGAGCACTAACAACTCTGCGTTTTGGTCCGACCCTTACTCCTTCTCCTCATCCGAGGAGGAGGAATTAAACAGCCGTTACACCTGTGTTTTTGTTCTACCTTGTTAGTTGTAGTACTACATTGATATTGATTACTGCATTGTTGGGTTTAGAGTTTGTAAAAAAGGCCTTTCACTCTACTTGTGCACGTGACATTAAAGCACATCTGGACACACCACATGTCTATAGGACACTCTGTTTTAATAGCCCCTGGGCCATGACACTAACCAACCAACCCTGGAGGCATCAGCTGAACCTAATGACAGGAAGCATCCCAAACGGCACCCTATTCCCTACATAGTGCACTACTTTTGATCAAGACCCATATGGCTCTGGTCAAAAGTATGCACTTCAGTCTGTACGTGCCCAGGTCAAAAGTAGTGCACTATGTAGGGAATAGGGTGCCATTTGGGACGAAGAGAGCTCCCTCCGTCCCCCCGGACCTCCCTCTAGTCCACCATGACGATGATCCTCACTGAGAGGAGACCCCAGGCTACTGCCCTCCTCACAATGGAGAGCCTGTTCAGCCTACTCAGCCCTCATCTCGGCCCAAGGGCAAATGAATGGCCATTTATCCTCTCTGAAGGTCAGCGGGTCCAAGGCACTGCCTGCCTGCCGCTTGGGCTGCCATGTGATCGTGCATTGGGGAGATAGTAGGCTATGCAGAGTTGCATGGTGACCTAGTAATTGATTGCAGTTAGGCTATGCATTGGGGCTGGTATGAATGTGTACGGGCTTTGGGGAAAGATTCTATTGAGTTGCATGGGCTAGACCAAGATAATCGATCAGAAAGGCAATCATGATAATATAGTTAAATGGGATAGACCAAGGTAATCAATCAGAGAGGCCGTCATGACAATAGAGTTGCATGGGAGAGAAAAACGCTGAGCTTTAATGCCAGTGTGCATTTGTACTGCTTTGGTTGGTATTGTAGTGTACTGTGAGTGTGTGCTGGTTGGTATTGTAGTGTACTGTGAGTGTGAGCTGGTTGGTATTGTAGTGTACTGTGAGTGTGAGCTGGTTGGTATTGTAGTATACTGTGAGCTGGTTAGTATTGTAGTATACTGTGAGCTGGTTGGTATTGTAATGTACTGTGAGCTGGTTGGCATTGTAGTATACTGTGAGCTGGTTAGTATTGTAGTGTACTGTGAGCTGGTTGGTATTGTTGTATACTGTGAGCTGGTTGGTATTGTAGTATACTGTGAGCTGGTTGGTATTGTAGTGTACTGTGAGCTGGTTAGTAGTGTAGTATACTGTGAGCTGGTTGGTATTGTAGTGTACTGTGAGCTGGTTAGTATTGTAGTATACTGTGAGCTGGTTGGTATTGTAGTGTACTGTGAGCTGGTTGGTATTGTAGGTGTACTGTGAGCTGGTTAGTATTGTAGTATACTGTGAGCTGTTGGTATTGTAGTATACTGTGAGCTGGTTGCTATTGTAGTGTACTGTGAGCTGGTTAGTATTGTAGTATACTGTGAGCTGGTTGGTATTGTAGTGTACTGTGAGCTGGTTGGTATTGTAGTGTACTGTGAGTGTGAGCTGGTTGGTATTGTAGTGTACTGTGAGCTGGTTGGTATTGTAGTGTACTGTGAGCTGGTTGGTATTGTAGTGTACTGTGAGCTGGTTGGTATTGTAGTGTACTGTGAGCTGGTTAGTATTGTAGTATACTGTGAGCTGGTTGGTATTGTAGTGTACTGTGAGCTGGTTGGTATTGTAGTGTACTGTGAGCTGGTTGGTATTGTAGTATACTGTGAGCTGGTTGGTATTGTAGTGTACTGTGAGCTGGTTGGTATTGTAGTGTACTGTGAGCTGGTTAGTATTGTAGTGTACTGTGAGCTGGTTGGTATTGTAGTGTACTGTGAGCTGGTTGGTATTGTAGTGTACTGTGAGCTGGTTGGTATTGTAGTGTACTGTGAGTGTGAGCTGGTTGGTATTGTAGTGTACTGTGAGCTGGTTGGTATTGTAGTGTACTGTGAGCTGGTTGGTATTGTAGTGTACTGTGAGCTGGTTGGTATTGTAGTATACTGTGAGCTGGTTAGTATTGTAGTGTACTGTGAGCTGGTTGGTATTGTAGTGTACTGTGAGCTGGTTGGTATTGTAGTATACTGTGAGCTGGTTGGTATTGTAGTGTACTGTGAGCTGGTTGGTATTGTAGTGTACTGTGAGCTGGTTAGTATTGTAGTATACTGTGAGCTGTTGGTATTGTAGTATACTGTGAGCTGGTTGGTATTGTAGTGTACTGTGAGCTGGTTGGTATTGTAGTGTACTGTGAGCTGGTTGGTATTGTAGTGTACTGTGAGCTGGTTGGTATTGTAGTGTACTGTGAGTGTGAGCTGGTTGGTATTGTAGTGTACTGTGAGCTGGTTGGTATTGTAGTGTACTGTGAGCTGGTTGGTATTGTAGTGTACTGTGAGCTGGTTGGTATTGTAGTGTACTGTGAGCTGGTTAGTATTGTAGTATACTGTGAGCTGGTTGGTATTGTAGTGTACTGTGAGCTGGTTGGTATTGTAGTATACTGTGAGCTCGTTAGTATTGTAGTGTACTGTGAGCTGGTTGGTATTGTAGTATACTGTGAGCTCGTTAGTATTGTAGTGTACTGTGAGCTGGTTGGTATTGTAGCATACTGTGAGCTGGTTGGTATTGTAGTATTCTGTGAGCTGGTTAGTATTGTAGTGTACTGTGAGCTGGTTGGTATTGTAGTGTACTGTGAGCTGGTTAGTATTGTAGTGTACTGTGAGCTGGTTGGTATTGTAGTGTACTGTGAGCTGGTTGGTATTGTAGTATACTGTGAGCTGGTTAGTATTGTAGTGTACTGTGAGCTGGTTGGTATTGTAGTGTACTGTGAGCTGGTTGGTATTGTAGTATACTGTGAGCTGGTTGGTATTGTAGTGTACTGTGAGCTGGTTAGTATTGTAGTGTACTGTGAGCTGGTTGGTATTGTAATGTACTGTGAGCTGGTTGGCATTGTAGTATACTGTGAGCTGGTTAGTATTGTAGTGTACTGTGAGCTGGTTGGTATTGTTGTATACTGTGAGCTGGTTGGTATTGTAGTATACTGTGAGCTGGTTGGTATTGTAGTGTACTGTGAGCTGGTTAGTAGTGTAGTATACTGTGAGCTGGTTGGTATTGTAGTGTACTGTGAGCTGGTTAGTATTGTAGTATACTGTGAGCTGGTTGGTATTGTAGTGTACTGTGAGCTGGTTGGTATTGTAGTGTACTGTGAGCTGGTTAGTATTGTAGTATACTGTGAGCTGTTGGTATTGTAGTATACTGTGAGCTGGTTGGTATTGTAGTGTACTGTGAGCTGGTTGGTATTGTAGTGTACTGTGAGCTGGTTGGTATTGTAGTGTACTGTGAGCTGGTTGGTATTGTAGTGTACTGTGAGTGTGAGCTGGTTGGTATTGTAGTGTACTGTGAGCTGGTTGGTATTGTAGTGTACTGTGAGCTGGTTGGTATTGTAGTGTACTGTGAGCTGGTTGGTATTGTAGTGTACTGTGAGCTGGTTAGTATTGTAGTATACTGTGAGCTGGTTGGTATTGTAGTGTACTGTGAGCTGGTTGGTATTGTAGTATACTGTGAGCTCGTTAGTATTGTAGTGTACTGTGAGCTGGTTGGTATTGTAGTATACTGTGAGCTCGTTAGTATTGTAGTGTACTGTGAGCTGGTTGGTATTGTAGCATACTGTGAGCTGGTTGGTATTGTAGTATTCTGTGAGCTGGTTAGTATTGTAGTATTCTGTGAGCTGGTTAGTATTGTAGTATTCTGTGAGCTGGTTGGTACTGTAGTGTAACGTTGTGTGGGCCACTGACTGTAAGTGATTTATTCGCCGGTTGACTGGGTTCTCCGTCTCCCTGCCACAGGAAAGGCTACTATATTCTACAAGCCTTTAGGCTGGTATTCTGAATACGTCCCAAATGGCACCCTATTTCCTTTATAGTGCACTACTTTGAACAGGACCCATAAGGCTCTAGTGAAAAGTAGTGCACTACATAGGGAATAGGGTGCCATTTGGGATGCCCATATGGAAAATATTTAGGTAACATAGAGGCAAGGATAGAAACAGCTGCTAATAAAGCTGGTGGTGGTCTTCCCTTTTCCTCTATTATAAATGAGCATATAGTGTTACAGGAAACACATTATTACTCCAATAATGCAAATAAAGACACATTATTTACCAACGGTAAAGTACAGCAGGACTCATTCATTCACTTCCTGGTTTACAATAGTGTTGTGTTAGATATACCTGGTCTACAATAGTGTTGTGTTAGATGTACCTGGTCTACAATAGTGTTGTGTTAGATGTACCTGGTCTACAATAGTGTTGTGTTAGATGTACCTGGTCTACAATAGTGCTGTGTTAGATGTACCTGGTCTACAATAGTGTTGTGTTAGATGTACCTGGTCTACAATAGTGTTGTGTTAGATGTACCTGGTCTACAATAGTGTTGTGTTAGATGTATCTGGTCTACAATAGTGCTGTGCTAGATGTAACTAACCTTGGTGGTGCCCTGAGGAGTGTCTTGAAGTTAAATGTAGAGTAAACTAGTGTTAGATTCAGATGGACCAAAAGGGCAGAATGGAAAATGTGACATACGTAAGGGATCTTTAGTCATTTTCTGTTCATTTCCTGATGATTGTACATGTTGAATCACCACCGTTTGTCGACACCCAGCAGGTGATCTACCGTGCAGGGCTGTCATTCGTTATAGTTTGTCTTGTCCTTAACTGCTCTGTGGAAGAGCTCTGGTTTTCTTGTCAACAGAAGCTTAACAACCCAGCAGGGGTCTATAACATAACGTCAGCCAGCCAGCTAGCCACCCAGTTATCCAGTAGGTCAGCCAGCCAGCTAGCCATTCAGTCCGCCAGTCAGTCGGCCAGTCAGTCAGCCAGCCAGTCTGTCTGCCAGTCAGCCAGCCAGTCAGCCATTCAGTCCACCAGTCAGTCAGCCAGCCAGTCAGCCAGCCAGTCAGCCATTCAGTCCACCAGTCCGCATGGTCAGCCAGCCAGTCAGTCAGGTACACTAATTCACCAGGGCTCAGAGGGAGACAGGCTGAAGAGAGAGAGAGAGAAAGAGAGAGAGAAAGAGAGAGAGAGAGAGAGAGAGAGAGGGAGAGAGAGAGAGAGAGAGAGAGAGAGAGAGAGAGAGGCTGATTTGTTTACAGCAGCAGTCTGCCTGTCAGTCTCAGGAGAGCTCCTCTAACAGGCCTGCTGTTTCCTGGCTGCCTAGAGATGTCTGATAACAGGCCTGCTGTCTCCATGAATACACAGCAGGGTTTGTTACACAGTGTACTGTGACTATACAAGTGTGAAGATGCTCTTTCTGCACAAGAGAGATTTGCTTATTTGCTCATGGTGGCACAATGCGCGGGATGACGGGATGCCATAGCTCTCTGTTGTTCATGACAGCTAGTATTATAGGTCAGTAAATAAAGAGACATGGATTATTTTCTTCCTCACAACAATGATGTGAAAGTAGAGTACACTGGGGGATAAATCATATATATTTCCTTCCTAGCATATATATTTCCTACATCCTGTCACGCCCTGACCATAGAGAGCTGTTTATTCTCTATGTTGGTTGGGTCGGGGTGTGATTAAGGGTGGGTCATCTAGGGGAATTATATATCTATGTTGGCCTGATATGGTTCCCAATCAGAGGCAGCTGTTTATCGTTGTCTCTGATTGGGGATCATATTTAGGTAGCCATTTCCCCGTTGTATTTGTGGGATCTTGACTACGTTTGTGTCTAGTTGATTTCTGCACTGCATGTAGCTTCACGTTTCCTTTATTCGCTTTATTGTTTTTGTGCTTTAAGTTTCTCTTCCAAATAAAAGGATGGAAACATACCACGCTGCATCTTGGTCCACTCATTTCAACGACCGTGACACATCCGGCCTGTGACTGGGAGTCCCACAGGGTGGCGCACAGCATCGTCCGGGGTAGGCCGTCATTGTAAATAAGAATTTGTTCTTAACTGACTTGCCTAGTTAAATAAAGGTTAAATAAAATAAATAAAAAAATACAGCGAATACAGAGTTCTGGTGTCTTCAGGATTCTGCTGTCATTTATGTTCTCCTACAGTCAGTTTGTACACATCACAATATCTCAGGCCTGGATTATGCTCAGTGTTATTTGGTAGATGACTTAGTGAAAATATATTATATGTATTCGATTGAACATCTATCAAATGGAGATTAATCCATATTCTGACTTGACACGCTCAACATTTAAATGTTTGTTCTTGGATTTTCTGCAGCTTTCCAAGTTAAATAAATGTAAATAAAGGAGCTTTCATCGTGTTTGAAATAATTTACTACTTTTTCCAGCTAGACTTTTAGTCTGAAATCCAGTGAGCATATGAAGTCATGTCTGTGTGAAAGATCAGTTGGTCGGTTGGAAAGCACTGCTTTAAAACACAACGACTACATCCCAAATGGCACCCTATTCCCTATATAGTGCACTAGTCAGAAGTAGTATATAGGGAATAAGGTGCAATTTGGGACGCAACCAACAGCTAGTGCTGCTGCTGTTCCATTGACACTCCACTACTATACTGTTCCATTGATACTCCACTACTATACTGTTCCATTGATACTCCACTACTATACTGTTCCATTGACACTCCACTACTATACTGTTCCATTGATACTCCACTACTATACTGTTCCATTGACACTCCACTACTATACTGTTCCATTGACACTCCACTACTATACTGTTCCATTGATACTCCACTACTATACTGTTCCATTGACACTCCACTACTATACTGTTCCATTGATACTCCACTACTATACTGTTCCATTGACACTCCACTACTATACTGTTCCATTGACACTCCACTACTATACTGTTCCATTGATACTCCACTACTATACTGTTCCATTGATACTCCACTACTATACTGTTCCATTGACACTCCACTACTATACTGTTCCATTGACACTCCACTACTATACTGTTCCATTGATACTCCACTACTATACTGTTCCATTGATACTCCACTACTATACTGTTCCATTGACACTCCACTACTATACTGTTCCATTGACACTCCACTACTATACTGGCTTAATAAAGCATAATAAATGAAATCATCCCAGATAATGAACAGGGTTTACTGTTAGGTGAGGGGTTGAGACTAGGAAAAGAAAAGGTACTCTTTAAGGAAGCATTTACATTCATTATGCTTGAATGTCATTAACCCAGTTTAACCTAATTGGCAAAGCAACAGTGATGAACTGTGAGATTGATGTATAGATGGATGATGAGTGGTTGATGTGTGGATGGATGATGTGTGGTTGATGTATAGATGGATGATGTGTGGTTGATGTATAGATGGATGATGTGTGGTTGATGTATGGATGGATGATGTGTGGTTGATGTATAGATGGATGATGTGTGGTTGATGTATGTATGGATGATGTGTGGTTGATGTATAGATGGATGATGTGTGGTTGATGCATAGATGGATAATGTGTGGTTGATGTATGGATGGATGATGTGTGGTTGATGTATGGATGGATGATGTGTGGTTGATGTATAGATGGATGATGTGTGGTTGATGTATGGATGGATGATGTGTGGTTGATGTATAGATATATAATGTATGGATGGATGATGTGTGGTTGATGTATGGATGGATGATCTGTGGTTGATGTATGGATGGATGAAGTGTGGTCAATGTATGGATGGATGATGTGTGGTTGATGTATAGATGGATAATGTATGGATGGATGATGTGTGGTTGATGTATGGATGGATGATGCGTGGTTGATGCATAGATGGATAATGTATAGATGGATAATGTATGGATGGATGATGTGTGGTTGATGTATGGATGGATGATGTGTGGTTGATGTATAGATGGATGACGTGTGGTTGATGTATGGATGGATGATGTGTGGTTGATGTATAGATGGATGATGTGTGGTTGATGTATAGATGGATGATGTGTGGTTGATGTATGGATGGATAATGTGTGGTTGATGTATGGATGGATGATGTGTGGTTGATGTATAGATGGATGATGTGTGGTTGATGTATAGATGGATGATGTGTGGTTGATGTATGGATGGATAATGTGTGGTTGATGCATAGATGGATGATGTGTGGTTGATGTATGGATGGATGATGTGTGGTTGATGTATGGATGGATAATGTGTGGTTGATGCATAGATGGATGATGTGTGGTTGATGTATAGATGGATGATGTGTGGTTGATGTATGGATGGATAATGTGTGGTTGATGCATAGATGGATAATGTGTGGTTGATGTATGGATGGATGATGTGTGGTTGATGTATAGATGGATGATGTGTGGTTGATGTATGGATGGATAATGTGTGGTTGATGCATAGATGGATGATGTGTGGTTGATGTATAGATGGATGATGTGTGGTTGATGTATAGATGGATGATGTGTGGTTGATGTATAGGATGATGTGTGGTTGATGTATAGGATGATGTGTGGTTGATGTATAGGATGATGTGTGGTTGATGTATGGATGGATGACGTGTGGTTGATGTATGGATGGATGATGTGTGGTTGATGTATGGACGGATGATGTGTGGTTGATGCATGTTTCATGGTAGGCTGTATATACTGTATATAATAACACAACAAGTGTAACACTAGACCAATCAGCAGAGGTATCGATGATGACAAGTTACAGAGAAAGAGACACAGATCAGCATGAATGTATTCTCTGATTTGGTACGTAAATTTCAGTGTTTGTCTGGTTTGACTGGCTATTCCAACCCCTTCATCACTAGATGAATGAGATAAGCCACTGAAACATATTCTGTCTGGAACCTGAAGCTGTCACTAACTTTTTCAGGGGGAAAAGAGATTTGTGTTTGAGGTTGAGGTTGAGGTTAGGAGGAAGCCAACCCACAGTATAATGGACTGTAATTCAGATCCACCCTGGGACTGTAGCCAGGCCAGACACTCTAAATACTAAGCCCAGTTACAGGCCACTTAAAGGGAACTCCATCATAAAACCAGAACTGTGTCCCTAGTGGCACCCTATTCCCTACATAGGGCACTACTTACTGCGTTAGCCTATGACATTGAAGCATTACTTCCTCGTGAGCTCATGTGTTCCGCATTCGACCAATAAGCTTACACGACAGGTTGCCATGACAGCCCACGACTGAAACTGTTGAACACGTGTACCATCCACGTCACAGCAGTACATGAGGGAACACACACACACACACACACACGCACACACACACACAGCACTTCAACACATAACTGAACTTTGCAATCCACATGTGTTAATTTGTGTAAAATGGGATTGGACATGAAAGTGCACAGAATGTCACACCTTGATCTGTTTTTCACCTGTCTTGTGCTTGTCTCCAGGTGTCTCCGAGGAGGTCTCCATTATCTCCTGTGTATTTATTGCTGTGTTTTCTGTCTGTTGCCAGTTCGTCTTCTCCTGTCAAGTCCTACCAGCGTGTTCCCTGTGTTTTCCTGTGCTCTAGTTTTTTGTTTCTCCTAGTCTTCCCAGTTCTGACATTTCTGCCTGTCCTGATCATGCCTGTTGTCCTGTACCTGTCTGACTGATTTGGATTAGGACTGTTTGTCTGTCTTGACCTACCTTTCCCTTGCCCCTTGTTCTATAATAAACTCTGAGACGCGTACTATCCGTCTCCTGTGTCTGTATCTGGCTCTTAGTCTGAGCCGTGATACAGAAGCCCTTTATATTGTGGTAGGTCTCCCTTGTAAAAGAGGTATTCTGACCTCTATGGAACTTATTGGATAAATCAAAGTTCCATAAAAAGTAAAGGTTGCAGGCCACTCACCTCGTAAACAGAGGAAGGTGAGGAAGTCCTCAGTCTTGGGCTTGTGTCTGGTGAGGTCGCTGAGGGGAGAGGTGGGGCTAGGGGGCAAGAGGGTCTCAGACAGCTTGATCGGCGTGGCACTGGGGGAGCTGGGCTGAGACTGGGCAAACTTCCTCTGAGCCTGCAGCCGTGGTCTGGCAAGGGAGAGAAGAGACATATTTACATTTACATTCTATGGGCCCTGGTAGTAAACTAGTGCACTGAATAGGGAATAGGGTGTCATTTGGGACTCAGTATAAGAGATGAGACAGATATCAATATTACCCGGTTACAAATATCCAATTGATTCACTGGGCCAATAAATGGAAGTAATTAGAATATTACTGCCTCCTTCAGTTGATAAGCTCTCTCTCTGTCTCTCTCTCTCTTCAGTTGATAAGCTCTCTCTCTGTCTCTCTCTCTCTTCAGTTGATAAGCTCTCTCTCTGTCTCTCTCTTCAGTTGATAAGCTCTCTCTCTGTCTTTCTCGCTCTGCCTTCAGTTGATAAGCTCTCTCTCTGTCTCTCTCTCTTCAGTTGATAAGCTCTCTCTCTGTCTCTCTCTCTCTCTCTCTTCAGTTGATAAGCTCTCTCTCTGTCTCTCTCTCTCTCTCTTCAGTTGATAAGCTCTCTCTATGTCTCTCTCTCTCTCTCTCTTCAGTTGATAAGCTCTCTCTCTGTCTCTCTCTCTTCAGTTGATAAGCTCTCTCTATGTCTCTCTCTCTCTCTCTCTTCAGTTGATAAGCTCTCTCTCTCTCTTCAGTTGATAAGCTCTCTCTCTCTCTTCAGTTGATTAGCTCTCTCGCGCGGGCCGGGCGCAGTGCGCACTGACCAGGTCGCTAGGTGTACGGTGTTTATCCCCCGACACATTGGTGCGGCTGGCTTCCGGGTTGGATGCGCGCTGTGAGAAAAGACAGTAACTACTAACAATTGGATACCACGAAATTGGGGAGAAAAAGAGGGTAAAAAAAACATACATATTTTTGTTTTAAAGAAAAAAAGAAAAGCTCTCTCTCGCTCTTCAGTTGATAAGCTCTCTCTCTCTCTTCAGTTGATAAGCTCTCTCTTTTCAGTTGATAAGCTCTCTCTCTCTTCAGTTGATAAGCTCTCTCTCTCTTCAGTTGATAAGCTCTCTCTCTCTCTTCAGTTGATAAGCTCTCTCTCTCTCTTCAGTTGATAAGCTCTCTCTCTCTCTTCAGTTGATAAGCTCTCTCTCTCTTTTCAGTTGATAAGCTCTCTCTCGCTCTTCAGTTGATAAGCTCTCTCTCTCTTCAGTTGATAAGCTCTCTCTCTCTTCAGTTGATAAGCTCTCTCTCTCTCTCTCTCTTCAGTTGATAAGCTCTCTCTAAGTGTGATCTCAGCATCTCCTTCCTGACTAAATTAGGTCAATACTACCCCCAGAGCTCTGGTCAAAAGTAGTGCACTATGCAGGGAATAGGGTGCCATTTGAAACATAGACACTGTCTTTTGGTGGGCTTTGTTTTCAGCACCACAGAAACACAGACTGTCACAAACACTGGCTGTTGTTTTAGATGTTTTTGAATATGATAAAAACAGTTGTAAAAACATTGGTAGTTGTTTTATTAGATTTGGACTTGGCAGAGTGGAGCAACAGGACAGTTGGCTATCACACAGCCCGGTCTGATTGGCTGCCAATAGGAGACAGCCGGTGGACAGCAGGAGGACAGTACACTACACAACGTCCCTTCTTACCAGCCCCTCCCTGGTCCAAACAGTAACACAGTGCCCAGACCACAACAGTCCAATCCTCCTGTTCTCGTACACACTCAGATCACAGCACTATAACATATTGTTGTTCTGAGTAAAACAAGCTTTTATTTGGGGTTCTGATAGGGTAAGACTGTTGAACTAAGCTTATAAGGCATTTATAACTTATATTATTCAAGAATCAATAAATATATATCATTCATGTAAGGCCAAAAATATATGTACCAATCCCAGATTGCCCATTTAACACATTTTAACCACATTGTAATACAGGGAGGGGTCACCTCTTTCTGACGGGATCGTCCCCTGAATACTCGCTGCTGCCATCGTTGCTTTGAGACGAGCAGCGTGTGCACTCAGCTTTACCGTTGACTGCCGGTATCCCTGCCTTTGGTCCAGACCGGCAGCCATGGCTGTGTGGGAAAGAGCCTGTTGGTCAGGGAGAGGGACATCAGTTACAATCAACACTAACTGACATGTCAAAGGTGCAGAATCGAATTCACTAGCTAGGCCTACAGCCATTGAACTTTGTTTTTAAAAGATAAAGTAGGAAAGTGTCAGGGGAATCAATCCCATGTTGCACACGGCCGTTTCACTTTGTAACGATGCAAAGTTATATTCCATGACGCAGAAGCATTATCCCAAACCATCAGGCAATCTGGCTTGGCAAGAAGACAGCCTTTCAACATTCTCAAATGTGTTTCTGTTCATTCTGAACAGACAGATGGTGGTACTGAATGTGATTATTGTTTAACATCTTTTTATCAGTACCAATACCAATTAAACATTTCTGATATTCTTTTTAAGCACTTGTTTGCTATACTTGGCTGATGCATTTACTACTGTAATAATACTGTCTATAGCCAGCAAAATATCCAAGTTGAACTAAACCAAAAGCCCTGTCATTGTTCATCATTGTTCTAAGTCAAGGGTTGGCAAACCTTTTGGCTTGAGTGCCACATCGAGATTTTGAAATTCAACGGAGGGATGCATTTTTTGGGGGAACAATTGTTTGTTAAAATCTATTTGCGGGGGCCTCCCCAAGTCTAAGGCATCACTACAGACCCAGGTTCTATCCCAGGCCGGTCGTGACTGGGAGACCCATGAGGCGGCGCACAATTGGCCCAGCATCGTCCCGGTTAGGAGAGGGTTTGGCAGGCCGAGATTTCCTTGTCCCATCGCGCTCTAGCGACTCCTGTGGCGGGCCCGGCGCAGTGCACGCTGACATGGTCGCCAGGTGTACGGTGTTTCCTCCGACACATTGGTGCTGCTGGCTTCCGGGTTAAGCAGGCATTGTGTCAAGAAGCAGTGCGGCTTGGCTGGGTCGTGTTTTGGAGGACGCACGGCTCTCGACCTTCGCCTCTACCGAGTCCGTACGGGAGTTGCAACGATGGGACAAGACTGTAACTACCAAACTGGACACAACGAAATTATGGAGAAAAAAGGGGGCCGGATTGAAGTGCCCGTGGGCCGTATTCCCCCCCCCCCCCCCCCCCCCTTGTTCTAAGTTGTTGATCGTTGTTGAGGACATAAATACATGCAGCGAGCACAGAAACAGAAGTCGTCTGTCGGTGTTGCTGTACTTGGGTCTGCTCAAAGTGTCTGTGTCCCAAATGGCACCCTATTCCATATTTAGTGCAAGGCCAATATGTCTCTGGTAAAAAGTAGCGCACTATATAGGGCATAGGGTGCCATTTGTCAGGGAATGGCTCGTTCCTGTACCAGAACACCAGGTACTGCTGGTGATTTGCCTGCGGTCCCATTGATAATGAACTGAGGGACACTGAGCTGAATGTTAGAGCGTTTCAATGCTGTAAGATTGACAATCAGACTGATTCTGTCTGTGCGTGTGCGTGTGTGTGTGCGTGTGTGGGTGCATGCATGCATGTGTCTCTCTCTGCATGCATGTGTCTCTCTCTACATGTGTGTGCATGTGTGTGTGCGTGTGTGGGTGCATGCATGCATGTGTCTCTCTCTACATGTGTGTGCATGTGTGTGTATGTGTGTCCACGTGCCAGTGTATGTTTGTGTGTGTGCGCAAGGTCTGCGTGTGTGTGTGTACATGTGTGTGTAGGAGAGCCCATTAGAGAGAAATTAATCAGACAGGAAGTCCACAGTAAAAGCCACAGAAGGGGGCATTATCCAAGACATAATGTACTTTACTAATAGATAGTCACTGTAATCATGGCAGAGTTATAATATTCCTAATGGCCCATTGAACTAGAGAAATAACTGAAATTAGCACTGCACTCGTGTAACACTGGCAATGGGGACCTTGCATAGCTTTTATCCAGAGGATGAATAATGTTCGTACGCCGGTAGTGACTGAGATTTAGTGTTCATCAGTTTATTATGTCTGACAGTTTGTTGACTATGTTTGATATTTTTATTTAACCTTTATTTAAATAGGCAAGCCAGTTAAGAACAAATTCTTATTTACAATGACGGCCTACCCTGGTGAAAACACGGACGACGCTGTGCACCGCCCTATGGGATTCCCAATCACGGCCAGTTGTGATACAGGCTGGATTCGAACCAGGGTGTCTGTAGTGAAGCCTCAAATCATTCTTCTATCTGTGGTGTAAAGGAGCATGCTTCTGTAGCACAGTCGATGGTGCTCTGGGCTTCAGGCCAGAAGGTTGAGGGTTCAAGCTGCACTCCCCTGCCTGTTTCATTTATTTGGTGTTACTGTACAAATTATTGGCATAATCAATCAATCAAATGTATTTATGAAGCCCTTTTTAACATCAGCCGATGTCACAAAGTGCTTATACAGAAACCCAGTCTTAAACACCAAACAGCAAGCAATGCAGATGTAGAAGCACGGTGTCTAGGAAAAACTCCCTAGAAAGGCAGGAACCTAGGAAGAAAACCTAGAGAGGAACCAGGCTCTGAGGGGTGGCCAGTCCTCTTCTGGCTGTGCCGGGCGGAGATTAGAAGAGTACAAGTGGATGAGTACAAATTAATAGTGCACATAGGAAAGAGGGAAAAGGAGGAAGTGATTTATACACAAATCTAATCTAATCTAGTCTAATCTAATCTGATTTGAGAATTAATCTGAAACATTTGCACTTTTTGAGAATTAAAAAAATATATATTTTAGATATTAGATATTTGTGTGAAAATGGGATATTTTCTGTGCAGGAATGCCATGCGTTGTCTCTTAGCGGTGTTAAGTGCAGTGAAACACATTAAACCCAGAGATAATAATATCTTCATGCATAGGGAGAATCCTGCTGAGGTTCAGAAGTGGCCTGGAGTGGCACGGTGGAGAGGCTGAGCACAGTACTTCCATATCCTGACTCAAATGCCAATCAGTCACAAACATCAGAAGAGAGTCTGAACAGAAAGTCAACAAAGAGAAAAAGAGGGAGGCATCCAAAATGGCACACTCTTCCCTACATAGTGCACTACTTTGGACCAGGGCCCCTAGGGAAAAGGGCCTAAATAGAGAAAAGGATGCCATTTGGGATGCATACAGGGAAAAGAGGAATTCCCCTCCCCAACTTGTCACTGTGGGTAAACAGCCAGAGAAGACATGTCACTGTAGAGAAGAGAAGCCAAAATGGAAGCATCTACTTGTGTTTGCAGCGTTCACTTCCTGCTCCGTTTGTGTTATTCCCAGATGAGTGTATCTGATCTTTAGAGCCTGTCTGAATAGCATGATGCTTTTCCTACTGTTCCTTTGTGTCTAGGTGTGCATTCCAAACGGCACCCTGTACCCTTTATTAGTGAACCAGGACTCTACGGGCCGTGGTCAAAAGTAGTGCACTACATATGGGGAATAGGGTTCCATTTGAGATGCATCCTAAGCGTTTAGAGCCTGTCTGACTCTGAATGCGTTGGTGTTTGGTTAGAAAGAATGAATCATTTCATCTTCTCTTTCGCATAAAACAGTCTAAAGCCTTTTTCCTGTCTGCTCAGAATACTCTATATCCATCCATCAGTGGTGTTTATATGGATAGGGCAGGTCCTGCGGTGTTTATCTGGATAGGGCAGGTCCTGTGGTGTTTATCTGGATAGAGCAGGTCCTGTGGTGTTGACCTAGATAGGGCAGGTCCTGCGGTGTTTATCTGGATAGGGCAGGTCCTGTGGTGTTTATCTGGATAGGGTAGGTCCTGCGGTGTTTATCTGGACAGGCCAGGTCCTGTGGTGTTTATCTGGATAATCCAGGTCATCTGGTGTTTATCTGGACAGGCCAGGTCCTGCGGTGTTTATCTGGATAGGGCAGGTCCTGCGGTGTTTATCTGGATAGGGCAGGTCCTGTGGTGTTTATCTGGATAGGCCAGGTCCTGTGGTGTTGACCTAGATAGGGCAGGTCATCTGGTGTTTATCTGGATAGGGCAGGTCCTGTGGTGTTTATCTGGATAGGGCAGGTCCTGTGGTGTTTATCTGGATAGGGCAGGTCCTGTGGTGTTTATCTGGATAGGGCAGGTCCTGCGGTGTTTATCTGGACAGGCCAGGTCATCTGGTGTTTATCTGGATAGGCCAGGTCCTGTGGTGTTTATCTGGACAGGCCAGGTCATCTGGTGTTTATCTGGATAGGGCAGGTCCTGTGGTGTTTATCTGGATAGGGTAGGTCCTGCGGTGTTTATCTGGACAGGCCAGGTCCTGTGGTGTTTATCTGGATAGGGCAGGTCCTGTGGTGTTTATCTGGACAGGCCAGGTCATCTGGTGTTTATCTGGATAGGGCAGGTCCTGTGGTGTTTATCTGGACAGGCCAGGTCATCTGGTGTTGACCTAGATAGGGCAGGTCATCTGGTGTTTATCTGGATAGGGCAGGTCATCTGGTGTTTATCTGGATAGGGCAGGTCCTGTGGTGTTGACCTGGATAGGGCAGGTCATCTGGATAGGCCAGGTTGGAAAATTATAATATTGTACTATATGAACAGGGGGCTATTTCACAAGGAGGTATAACATGGTATTTGTGAATACCAAAATGAACCTATTCTTTCTCACTTCTTATGGTAAGAAACCAGACTAACCGCTGCGCTCACGTTTCGTTAAGTGAAACAGAATTTGATCTCACGAGGTCTGGCTGGTTTGATGAGGCTAAAGAAATGGACTGTGCTGGAGAACCATTTAGGAACAAGTATGCTGTGGATGTGCTAGAAAGAGAAACGGTCAACACAAGTGTCATTTCTAAGGCAATGCAGGCTATTGTTGAAGGCCCACTGACAATGGCTTCCTCCCAAATGGAACCCTATTCTCCCATAGGGATCTGGTCAAAAGTAGTGCACTACATAGGGAGATAGGGTGCCCATTTGGGATGTAGCCATTGTGACAATTAACAGCTACAGGCGAGAGACTCACCGTTGATGTTTCCTGTGCCGAGGCCATCTGTCACCTTGTTCCTCTGGGTGTTCTTAAACTCCTTCAGAGAAAGGTAGAGCACCTTCCTCACCTCGCGCTCCTCTAACCACGGAATACCATCGCTGTCGTCCTGAGAATGGAAGGGGGACAGACAGGGTTAGCGATGTCCGCTTATTGTAGCAAACGCCAAGGTCTCAGAGAGGGAAGAACATCATAACTGTTTTCACAACTTGTATCTGTCCCAAACTGGCACCCTGTTCCTTATATAGTGCACTACTTATCCTCATAGGCCCTGGTTAAAGGTAGTGCACTATATAGGGAATAGGGAGCCATATTGGGCTGAAACCTTTTTCATTCAGTGAATGAAACTGATGTTTTCTGACAGTGAGATGGGAGCCTAACACACACACACACACACACACACACACACACACACACACACACACACACACACACACACACACACACACACACACACACACACACACACACACACACACACACACACACACACACACACACACACACACACACACAGCAGCTGGGCCAGGTAAGAGCCAACAATTAGTCATATAATATAATGGTTTCATTTGTTCCTTTCAAAGCAAGTCCTGCAGGCTCTAGTTTTATCTTATCTTGATTATTGTCCAGTGCTGCTAGGAAAGACCTAGTTAAGCTGCAGCTGGCCCAGAACAGAGCGGCACGTCTTGATCTTCACTGTAATCCGAGGGATAATATCCATACCATGTAGTCTCTCTTGGTTAAGAGTTGAGGAGAGACTGAATGCATCAATTCTTATTTTTCTAAGAAACATTCATGTGTTGAAAATTACAAATTGTTTGTATAATCAACTTACACACAGCACTGACACACTTTTCAGTCCCCAAATCCAGAACAAGTTCAAGAAAGCGTACAGTATTACACAGAGCCATGATTGCATCCGTTCCATCTCATATTGCTCAAATAAACAGCAAACCTGCTTTCAAAAAACAGATATAATAACACCTCACAACACCTCTCCTCTATTTGACCCAGATATTGTGTGTATATCTACTGATATGTGACATTTATTTTAATTTTATTTATTTATTTATTTTTCTCCCCTTTTCCCCCCAATTTTCGTGGTATCCAATCGCTAGTAATTACTATCTTGTCTCATCGCTACAACTCCCGTACGGGCTCGGGAGAGACGAAGGTCGAAAGCCATGCGTCCTCCGAAGCACAACCCAACTAAGCCGCACTGCTTCTTAACACAGCGCGCCTCCAACCCGGAAGCCAGCCGCACCAATGTGTCGGAGGAAACACCGTGCACCTGGCCCCCTTGGTTAGCGCGCACTGCGCCCGGCCCGCCACAGGAGTCGCTGGAGCGCGATGAGACAAGGATATCCCTACCGGCCAAACCCTCCCTAACCCGGACGACGCTAAGCCAATTGTGCGTCGCCCCACGGACCTCCCGGTCGCGGCCGGCTGCGACAGAGCCTGGGCGCGAACCCAGAGACTCTGGTGGCGCAGCTAGCACTGCGATGCAGTGCTCTAGACCACTGCGCCACCCGGGAGGCCGATATGAGACTTTTTTAATGTATGTAGTTCTGTCGTTGAGCTGTTCTTGTCTGTTAATGTTCTGTATTATGTCATATTTCATGTTCTGTGTGGACCCCTTTCTCAACAGCTAACAGGGATCCTAATAAAATACAAATACCAATGCCTGTCACCTTGAGCTGAGCCTGTCCTACACAGAGTAAGTCCCTTTCAGCTGTTGGGCTGCGTCCCAAAAGCCAGCCCATTCCCTATATAGTGCACTACTTTTTTACCAAAGCTCTTTGGACCTTGGCTAAAAGTAGTGCACTATGTAGGGAATAGGCTACTTTTTGGAACACAACCTTGCTCCACACATCTCCTCCCTTCGGACCTTAGATGTGGAAATTACCCAGAGAGCTTTTCAGGAACAAAGCATTGAAGCAATGCCCTGGGTAAGATGTATCGCAGGCAGTCGGGCAGCCTCCCTGTGTGTGACTACAGAGCTGGGTTACGTCCAAAATGGCACCCTGTTCCCTATATAGGGCCACTACTGACCCATATAGCTCTGGTCAAAAGTAGTGCACTTAAATGGTAATAGGATGCCATTTGGGATGTAGTATCCCTCGTCTCATTTCTGGGTGTTTGTTCTATAAATCACAGGCTTTCATCTCTCAGCCTGCGGCTCAAATCACACCCAGGGCTCTGGTCAAAAGTAGTGCACTAGGTAGGGAATAGGGTGCCATTTGGGATGCACTGACTCAGACAGACACAGTTTGAAATAGTATTTGTTCAGCTGGAGAGCACCTGGCTGAAATGTCTATGACACATCAAATCAGAGAGACTGGACAAAGCTGTTCAACGGGAAAACAAGGAACCAAACTGGACGTGGGGGGTTTTCTCTCTCTCTCTCAACTAGTCAACTTTCATCTCGGTACTGACAAAATGGAAATGAACCCTGAACCACATGTACAGTAATGCATGCATCATATAGACTAATGTGTCCTTCGGCCGTGTGTCGGTCTTGAGACTCAAGCCCCTTCAGCACAGTAGTAAGTCTAACTAGGCACCAGTCAAGGCCAGACAGTCTATACTGTATAACATGTACAAACAGAGAGTCATTGCAAACACTTGATATGAAAATGCTGTTGAACTTGAAATCATCTGTTAGAGAGTTAGCCGCAGGGTACGTGTCAGAGAGGGTTTCCAACAGGCTGAATTGTGTTGTTATAGCACACACTGCCTGTCGGTGAACTGTAGTGGCCGTATCCCAAATCGCACCCTATTCCCTATATAAGACACTACTGCTGACCAGGGACAATAGAGCTCTCTGGCTGCCATTTGGGACGCACGCCACAGTGTTTGAACAGCATACATTCCTCCCCCAGAAGCTGTTCCTGTGTGGATCTCCCCTCTTCCTGTTCCTGTGTGGATCTCCCGTCATCCTGTTCCTGTGTGGATCTCCCCTCTTCCTGTTCCTGTGTGGATCTCCCCTCTTCCTGTTCCTGTGTGGATCTCCCCTCTTCCTGTTCCTGTATGGATCTCCCCTCTTCCTGTTCCTATGTGGATCTCCCCTCTTCCTGTTCCTATGTGGATCTCCCCTCTTCCTGTTCCTATGTGGATCTCCCCTCTTCCTGTTCCTGTGTGGATCTCCCCTCTTCCTGTTCCTGTGTGGATCTCCCCTCTTCCTGTTCCTGTGTGGATCTCCCCTCTTCCTGTTCCTGTATGGATCTCCCCTCTTCCTGTTCCTGTGTGGATCTCCCCTCTTCCTGTTCCTGTGTGGATCTCCCCTCTTCCTGTTCCTGTATGGATCTCCCCTCTTCCTGTTCCTGTATGGATCTCCCCTCTTCCTGTTCCTGTGTGGATCTCCCCTCTTCCTGTTCCTGTGTGGATCTCCCCTCTTCCTGTTCCTGTATGGATCTCCCCTCTTCCTGTTCCTGTGTGGATCTCCCCTCTTCCTGTTCCTGTGTGGATCTCCCCTCTTCCTGTTCCTGTGTGGATCTCCCCTCTTCCTGTTCCTGTGTGGATCTCCCCTCTTCCTGTTCCTGTGTGGATCTCCCCTCTTCCTGTTCCTGTGTGGATCTCCCCTCTTCCTGTTCCTGTATGGATCTCCCCTCTTCCTGTTCCTGTGTGGATCTCCCCTCTTCCTGTTCCTGTGTGGATCTCCCCTCTTCTTGTTCCTGTGTGGATCTCCCCTCTTCCTGTTCCTGTGTGGATCTCCCCTCTTCCTGTTCCTGTGTGTATCTCCCCTCTTCCTGTTCCTGTGTGGATCTCCCCTCTTCCTGTTCCTGTGTGGATCTCCCCTCTTCCTGTTCCTGTGTGGATCTCCCCTCTTCCTGTTCCTGTGTGGATCTCCCCTCTTCCTGTTCCACATATGTAGGCTATTCCAGCTGAACCGCGTGACCCACATCTCTACACACACACACACACACACACACACACACACACACACACACACACACACACACACACACACACACACACACACACCGACATGCACGCACACACACACACACAAACAGACGTACACACAGTCGCACACACACACACACGAACAGACGCGGCACACACACACACACTCACACCAAACACGGATGCACACACTCACAGGGAAAATCCCACATAGCACTGTGTCTAAAAATTCCTTTCACGTTTACTGTAGCAGTGCTGCTGCAGTGAAGGAGTTTCTTGGAGTGACGGAGCCGCGCCGTGACGACCATGAATCAAAGTCACACACACACACACACACACACACACACACACACACACACACACACACACACACACACACACACACACACACACACACACACACACACACAGCTAATAAAAACCCTTCTGGCCTTTAGCCAATAGGTCAAGTCCTTCCCAACACAGAGAGATAATAGCAGCCTACTGAATGTTACAGCAGAAATGAGTGTCTTACAGGACCATTACCAGGAGCTTCTTCAGGATCTTCTCTTATACGAGTGGGAGCGATCGAGATAGCCTAAAAAACACAATGCAATCTTCACATGTACAGTCGTGGCCAAAAGTTTTGAGAATGACACAAATATAAATTTTCACAAAGTTTGCTGCTTCAGTGTCTTTAGATATTTTTGTAAGATGTTACTATGGAATACTGAAGTATAATTACAAGCATTTCATAAGTGTCAAAGGCTTTTATTGACAATTACATGAAGTTGATGCAAAGAGTCAATATTTGCAGTGTTGACCCTTCTTTTTCAAGACCTCTGCAATCTACCCTGGCATGCTATCAAGTAACTTCTGGGCCACATCCTGACTGATGGCAGCCCATTCTTGCATAATCAATGCTTGGAGTTTGTCAGAATTTGTGGGGTTTTGTTTGTCCACCCGCCACTTGAGGATTGACCACAAGTCTTCAATGGAATTAAGTTCTGGGGAGTTTCCTGGCCATGGACCCAAAATATTGATGTTTTGTTCCCCAAGCCACTTAGTTCTCCCTTTTGCCTTATGGCAAGGTGCTCCATCATGCTGGAAAAGGCATTGTTCGTCAGCAAACTGTTCCTGGATGGTTGAGAGAAGTTGCTCTCGGAGGATGTGTTGGTACCATTCTTTATTCAGTGCTGTGTTCTTAGGCAAAATTGTGAGTGAGCCCTCTTCCTTGGCTGAGAAGCAACCCCACACATGAATGGTCTCAGGATGCTTTACTGTTGGCATGACACAGGACTGATGGTAGCACTCAACTTGTCTTCTCCGGACAAGCTTTTTTCCGGATGCCCCAAACAATCAGAAAGGGGATTCATCAGAGAAAATGACTTTACCCCAGTCCTCAGCAGTCCAATCCCTGTACCTTTTGCAGAATATCAGTCTGTCCCTGATGTTTTTCCTGGAGAGAAGTGGCTTCTTTGCTGCCCTTCTTGACACCAGGTCATCCTCCAAAAGTCTTCGCCTCATTGTGCGTGCAGATGCACTCACACCTGCCTGCTGCAATTCCTAAGCAAGCTCTGTACTGGTGGTGCCCCGATCCCGCACCTGAATCAACTTTAGGAGATGGTCCTGGCGCTTACTGGACGTTCTTGGGCGCCCTGAAGCCTTTTTCACAACAATTGAACCGCTCTCCTTGAAGTTCTTGATGATCCGATAAATGGTTGATTTAGGTGCAATCTTACTGGCAGCAATATCCTTGCTCGTGAAGACCTTTTTGTGCAAAGCAATGATGACGGCACGTGTTTCCTTGCAGGTAACCATGGTTGACAGAGGAAGAAAAAGGATTCCAAGCACCACCCTCCTTTTGAAGCTTCCAGTCTGTTATTCGAACTCAATCAGCATGACAGAGTGATCTCCAGCCTTGTCCTCATCAACACTCATCAACACCTGTGTTCACGAGAGAATCACTGACATTATGTCAGCTGGTCCTTTTGTGGCAGGGCTGTTTTTGGGGGATTCAGTTCATTTGCATGGCAAATAGGGACTTTGCAATTAATTGCAATTCATCTGATCACTCTTCATAACATTCTGGATTATATGCAAATTACCATCATACAAACTGAGGCAGCAGATTTTGTGAAAATTTATATTTGTGTCATTCTCAAAACTTTTGGCCACGACTGTACAGTGCTGTGTAGACGTGTGTTTAAGCGTCTGCTAAATGGGATACATTATACATTGTTTTCTCCCAAAGCACTCTTATAAGAATGAGACATCAAGTCATGTGATCTCAACCTGGTCTCAGAGCATTTCGTATTATTCTGTACGTAAATCAGAGACAGTCAATTTAGTATGAGACCTTAAGTTTCGTATGGTATGTATTCATTTGTGGATGTCCATTACATATTCGTATGATACTGAATGTTATGAATTTGGAAAATGTACAATGTTACAAATTTTCAAAACGTATGGTATGTTACGAATTCTAGCTAGGTGGCTAACGTTCTCTAGGCTCGGGCTTAGGGTTAAGGTTAAGTTCAGGAGTTAGGTTAAAGAGTTAAGGTTAGGGGAAGGTTTAGCTAAAAGGGTTAAGGTTAGGGTTAGGGTTAGCTAACATGCTAAGTAGTTGCAAAATTGTTACAAATTAGTAAGTAGTTGAAAAGTTGCTATTTAGCTAAAATGCTAAAGTTGTTCATGATGAGATTCGAACTCTCAACATTTGGGTTGCTAGACGTTCTCGTTATACGCCCACCCAACCACCTTACTTTTGTTTTTGCCTTAATCTGTTCATGCAACCATACCAATCGTAATATTTAATACAAATGTAGTGTCCCGGATTTACTTTTTATTATGTTACATTTAGTCTATGACACCAGGCTGGTAATCTTCACACTTACAGTACTGTGTCTGTGTAATAATCATTTTTAAAAATGTTAAGCGCTTTTCACGACTCCCAAAGTCACTTTACATACAAAAGAAAATCAGCAGGATAAAATACAAGTAAGTATATAGAAGTACACTAAACATGATGACAGACTGACCAGGGAGAACACTAGACATGATGACAGACTAACCAGGGAGAACACTAGACATGATGACAGACTAACCAGGGAGAACACTAGACATGATGACAGACTAACCAGGGAGAACACTAGACATGATGACAGACTAACCAGGGAGAACACTAGACATGATGACAGACTAACCAGGGAGAACACTAGACATGATGACAGACTGACCAGGGAGAACACTAGACATTTTTTTTTTTTTTTTTTTTTTTCACCTTTATTTAACCAGGTAGGCTAGTTGAGAACAAGTTCTCATTTGCAACTGCGACCTGGCCAAGATAAAGCATAGCAGTGTGAACAGACAACAACACAGAGTTACACATGGAGTAAACAATAAACAAGTCAATAACATGGTAGAAAAAAAAGAGAATCTATATACAATGTGTGCAAAAGGCATGAGGTAGGCAATAAATCGAGTAATTACAATTTAGCAGATTAACACTGGAGTGATAAATCATCAGATGATCATGTGCAAGAAGAGATACTGGTGTGCAAAAGAGCAGAAAAGTAAATAAATAAAAGCAGTATGGGGGGTGAGGTAGGTAAATTGGGTGGGTAGTTTACAGATGGACTATGTACAGCTGCAGCGATCGGTTAGCTGCTCGGATAGCAGATTTTTAAAGTTGTTGAGGGAGATAAAAGTCTCCAACTTCAGAGATTTTTGCAATTCGTTCCAGTCGCAGGCAGCAGAGAACTGGAAGGAAAGGCGTCCAAATGAGGTTTTGGCTTTAGGGATGATCAGTGAGATACACCTGCTGGAGCGCGTGCTACGGGTGGGTGTAGCCATCGTGACCAGTGAACTGAGATAAGGCGGCACTTTACCTAGCATAGCCTTGTAGATGACCTGGAGCCAGTGGGTCTGACGACGAACATGTAGCGAGGGCCAGCCGACTAGGGCATACAGGTCGCAGTGGTGGGTCGTATAAGGTGCTTTAGTAACAAAACGGATGGCACTGTGATAAACTGCATCCAGTTTGCTGAGTAGAGTATTGGAAGCTATTTTGTAGATGACATCGCCGAAGTCGAGGATCGGTAGGATAGTCAGTTTTACTAGGGTAAGTTTGGCGGCGTGAGTGAAGGAGGCTTTGTTGCGGAATAGAAAGCCGACTCTTGATTTGATTTTGGATTGGAGATGTTTGATATGAGTCTGGAAGGAGAGTTTGCAGTCTAGCCAGACACCTAGGTACTTATAGATGTCCACATATTCTAGGTCGGAACCGTCCAGGGTGGTGATGCTAGTCGGGCGTGCGGGTGCAGGCAGCGAACGGTTGAAAAGCATGCATTTGGTTTTACTAGCGTTTAAGAGCAGTTGGAGGCCACGGAAGGAGTGTTGTATGGCATTGAAGCTCGTTTGGAGGTTAGATAGCACAGTGTCCAAGGAAGGGCCGGAAGTATACAGAATGGTGTCGTCTGCATAGAGGTGGATCAGGGAATCGCCCGCAGCAAGAGCAACATCATTGATGTATACAGAGAAAAGAGTCGGCCCAAGAATTGAACCCTGTGGTACCCCCATAGAGACTGCCAGAGGACTGGACAACATGCCCTCCGATTTGACACACTGAACTCTGTCTGCAAAGTAGTTGGTGAACCAGGCAAAGCAGTCATTAGAAAAACCGAGGCTACTGAGTCTGCCGATAAGAATATGGTGATTGACAGAGTCGAAAGTCTTGGCCAGGTCGATGAAGACGGCTGCACAGTAATGTCTTTTATCGATGGCGGTTATGACATCGTTTAGTACCTTGAGCGTGGCTGAGGTGCACCCGTGACCGGCTCGGAAACCGGATTGCACAGCGGAGAAGGTACGGTGGGATTCGAGATGGTCAGTGATCTGTTTGTTGACTTGGCTTTCGAAGACCTTAGATAGGCAGGGCAGGATGGATATAGGTCTGTAACAGTTTGGGTCCAGGGTGTCTCCCCCTTTGAAGAGGGGGATGACCGCGGCAGCTTTCCAATCCTTGGGGATCTCAGATGATACGAAGGAGAGGTTGAACAGGCTGGTAATAGGGGGTGCGACAATGGCGGCGGACAGTTTCAGAAATAGGGGGTCCAGATTGTCAAGCCCAGCTGATTTGTATGGGTCCAGGTTTTCCAGCTCTTTCAGAACATCTGCTATCTGGATATGGGTAAAGGAGAAGCTGGGGAGGCTTGGGCGAGTAGCAGCGGGGGGGGCGGGGCTGTTTGCCAAGGTTGGAGTCGCCAGGAGGAAGGCATGGCCAGCCATTGAGAAATGTTTGTTGAAGTTTTCGATTATCACGGACTTATCAGTGGTGACTGTGTTACCTAGCCTCAGTGAAGTGGGCAGCTGGGAGGAGGTGCTCTTGTTTTCCATGGACTTTACAGTATCCCAGAACTTTTTGGAGTTAGAGCTACAGGATGCAAATTTCTGCTTGAAAAAGCTGGCCTTTGCTTTCCTGACTGACTGCGTGTATTGGTTCCTGACTTCCCTGAACAGTTGCATATCGCGGGGGCTCTTCGATGCTATTGCAGTTCGCCACAGGATGTTTTTGTGCTGGTCGAGGGCAGTCAGGTCTGGAGTGAACCAAGGGCTATATCTGTTCTTGGTTCTGCATTTTTTGAACGGAGCATGCTTGTCTAATATGGTGAGGAAGTAACTTTTAAAGAATGACCAGGCATCCTCAACTGACGGGATGAGGTCAATATCTTTCCAGGGTACCCGGGCCAGGTCGATTAGAAAGGCCTGCTCGCAGAAGTGTTTTAGGGAGCGTTTGACAGTGATGAGGGGTGGTCGTTTGGCCGCGGACCCGTGGCGGATACAGGCAATGAGGCAGTGATCGCTGAGATCTTGATTGAAGACAGCAGAGGTGTATTTGGAGGGCAAGTTGGTCAGGATAATGTCTATTAGGGTGCCCATGTTTACGGATTTAGGGTTGTACCTGGTAGGTTCCTTGATGATTTGAGTGAGATTGAGGGCATCAAGCTTAGATTGTAGGACTGCCGGGGTGTTAAGCATATCCCAGTTTAGGTCACCTAACAGAACAAACTCTGAAGCTAGATGGGGAGCGATCAGTTCACAGATGGTGTCCAGGGCACAGCTGGGAGCTGAGGGGGGTCGGTAGCAGGCGGCAACAGTGAGAGACTTATTTCTGGAGAGATTAATTTTTAAAATTAGAAGTTCGAACTGTTTGGGCATAGACCTGGAAAGTATGACAGAACTTTGCAGGCTATCTCTGCAGTAGATTGCAACTCCTCCCCCTTTGGCAGTTCTATCTTGACGGAAAGTGTTATAGTTGGGTATGGAAATCTCAGAATTTTTGGTGGCCTTCCTAAGCCAGGATTCGGAAACGGCAAGGACATCAGGGTTGGCAGAGTGTGCTAAAGCGGTGAGTAAGGCAAACTTAGGGAGGAGGCTTCTGATGTTGACATGCATAAGGCCAAGGCTTTTTCGATCACAGAAGTCAACAAATGAGGGTGACTGGGGACATGCAGGGCCTGGGTTTACCTCCACATCACCCGAGGAACAGAGGAGTAGTAGGATGAGGGTGCGGCTAAAGGCTATCAAAACTGGTCGCCTAGAGCGTTGGGGACAAGGAATAAAAGGAGCAGATTTATGGGCGTGGTAGAATAGATTCTGGGCATAATGTGCAGACCAGGGTATGGTGGGGCACGGGTACAGCGGAGGCAAGCCCAGGCACTGGGTGATGATAAGAGAGGTTGTATCTCTGGACATGCTGGTCTCAATGGGTGAGGTCACCGCATGTGTGGGGGGTGGGACAAAGGAGGTATCAGAGGTACGGAGAGTGGAACTACGGGGTCAGACTAACCAGGGAGAACACTAGACATGATGACAGACTGACCAGGGAGAACACTAGACATGATGACAGACTAACCAGGGAGAACACTAAACATGATGACAGACTAACCAGGGAGAACACTAGACATGATGACAGACTAACCAGGGAGAACACTAAACATGATGACAGACTGAACAGGGAGAACACTAAACATGATGACAGACTAACCAGGGAGAACACTAAACATGATGACAGACTAACCAGGGAGAACACTAGACATGATGACAGACTGACCAGGGAGAACACTAAACATGATGACAGACTAACCAGGGAGAACACTAGACATGATGACAGACTAACCAGGGAGAACACTAAACATGAATTTGTAAGTCGCTCTGGATAAGAGCGTCTGCTAAATGACTTAAATGTAAATGTAAATGACAGACTAACCAGGGAGAACACTAAACATGATGACAGACTAACCAGGGAGAACACTAGACATGATGACAGACTAACCAGGGAGAACACTAAACATGATGACAGACTAACCAGGGAGAACACTAAACATGATGACAGACTAACCAGGGAGAACACTAAACATGATGACAGACTGACCAGGGAGAACACTAGACATGATGACAGACTAACCAGGGAGAACACTAAACAGGGAGAACACTAAACATGATGACAGACTAACCAGGGAGAACACTAAACAGGGAGAACACTAAACATGATGACAGACTAACCAGGGAGAACACTAAACAGGGAGAACACTAAACATGATGACAGACTGACCAGGGAGAACACTAGACATGATGACAGACTAACCAGGGAGAACACTAGACATGATGACAAACTAACCAGGGAGAACACTAAACATGATGACAGACTAACCAGGGAGAACACTAAACATGATGACAGACTAACCAGGGAGAACACTAAACATGATGACAGACTAACCAGGAAGTGAACTAGACATGATGACAGACTAACCAGGAAGTGAACTAGACATGATGACAGACTAACCAGGAAGTGAACTAGACATATGACAAAAGCTAAAACAGAGAATCCGGGTAAGCCTGTGTGAAGAGGTGTGTTTTTAGTGTGGACTAGAATATGTGTGGGGATTGTGAGGTTCTGACATGGAGGGAGGTCCAGAGTAGTGGAGCTGCACTGCTTAAAGCCTGGTCTCCCATGGAGGGGAGCCTGGTGGTGGGATGGTGACGAGGCCAGTGGCCTGGTCTCCCATGGAGGGGAGCCTGGTGGTGGGATGGTGACGAGGCCAGTGGCCTGGTCTCCCATGGAGGGGAGCCTGGTGGTGGGATGGTGACGAGGCCAGTGGCCTGGTCTCCCATGGAGGGGAGCCTGGTGGTGGGATGGTGACGAGGCCAGTGGCCTGGTCTCCCATGGAGGGGAGCCTGGTGGTGGGATGGTGACGAGGCCAGTGGCCTGGTCTCCCATGGAGGGGAGCCTGGTGGTGGGATGGTGACGAGGCCAGTGGCCTGGTCTCCCATGGAGGGGAGCCTGGTGGTGGGATGGTGACGAGGCCAGTGGCCTGGTCTCCCATGGAGGGGAGCCTGGTGGTGGGATGGTGACGAGGCCAGTGGCCTGGTCTCCCATGGAGGGGAGCCTGGTGGTGGGATGGTGACGAGGCCAGTGGCTTGGTCTCCCATGGAGGGGAGCCTGGTGGTGGGATGGTGACGAGGCCAGTGGCCTGCTCTCCCATGGAGGAGAGCCTGGTGGTGGGATGGTGAGGAGGCCAGTGGCCTGGTCTCCCATGGAGGGGAGCCTGGTGGTGGGATGGTGACGAGGCCAGTGGCCTGGTCTCCCATGGAGAGGAGCCTGGTGGTGGGATGGTGACAAGGCCAGTGGTCTGGTCTCCCATGGAGGAGAGCCTGGTGGTGGGATGGTGAGGAGGCCAGTGGCCTGGTCTCCCATGGAGAGGAGCCTGGTGGTGGGATGGTGAGGATGCCAGTGGCCTGGTTTCCCATGGAGAGGAGCCTGGTGGTGGGATGGTGAGGAGGCCAGTGGTCTGGTCTCCCATGGAGGAGAGCCTGGTGGTGGGATGGTGAGGAGGCCAGTGGCCTGGTTTCCCATGGAGAGGAGCCTGGTGGTGGGATGGTGAGGAGGCCAGTGTCAGAGGAGTGCACTGAACAGGTTGGAATGTAGGGGTGCAGCAGGTCAGTAAGGTATGTGGGCGCCAGTCCATTGAGCATTTTCTAGGTGAGCATGAGCAGTCCTGTGTTGAACTGGGAGCCAGTGTAGTTTGATGAGGGTGGGGGTGATGTGGTCCTCATGCAGCTGAATTCTGAATACGTTGAAGTCTGTCCAGTGTTTTGCCGGGGAGTCCGTAGAGAACCTGCACTGCAGTAGTCCAGGCGTGAAGGAGGGTTTCAGCAGTGGGGTCAACGAGAGAGTAGACGTGTGTTTTAGCGTCTCCTAAATGGGATACATTATGTCAACGAGAGAGTAGACGTGTGTTTTAGCGTCTGCTAAATGGGATACATTATGTCAACGAGAGAGTAGACGTGTGTTTTAGCGTCTGCTAAATGGGATACATTATGTCAACGAGAGAGTAGACGTGTGTTTTAGCGTCTGCTAAATGGGATACATTATGTCAACGAGAGAGTAGATGTGTGTTTTAGCGTCTGCTAAATGGGATACATTATGTCAACGAGAGAGTAGACGTGTGTTTTAGCGTCTGCTAAATGGGATACATTATGTCAACGAGAGAGTAGACGTGTGTTTTAGCGTCTCCTAAATGGGATACATTATGTCAACGAGCGAGTAGACGTGTGTTTTAGCGTCTGCTAAATGGGATACATTATGTCAACGAGAGAGTAGACGTGTGTTTTAGCGTCTGCTAAATGGGATACATTATACGTTGTTTTCTCCCAAAGCACTTTTAGAAGAGTGAGACGTCAGGTCATGTGATCCTTACATTTATAGCATTGTGTAGGTTTGTGTTTCTGTCCCAGAGCATCCTTCAGTTCACCCAGGCATGTACACTGAACCACATCAACTCCTTCAGGGAGGACCTAACTAACCCACAGCCTGTTTAATTTATCAACACTTTGCACTTGATCTCATGAAACGCCACACAGCTATAAATAACCATCACCCCTGAATCACCCCTTGAGAAGCCCACTGAAAGATTGCGTTTGAAAGACTGCGTTCCAACTGGCACCCTATTCCTTGTGTACTGTATAGACCCTGAGCAAAAGTAGTGCACTATATAGGGAATAGGGTTCCATTTGGGATGCACACATGTACGGATTGCTCAGCCGTAGACGATCCAGTACTTTTACATGTCATGCTTTTCAGGGTTTTACAGATGTGGGATACTGTCTGACATACCAGTGGAGCTAGTTATCTGGCAGATATCACAGAGGGAAACAATCCTGCATTTCAGGCTGTTCAACACTCTTCAACAACACTGACTAGACTGAGGCTGCATCGCAAATGGCACCCTGTTCCTTATGTGCACTACTTTTGACCAGCAGTGCACTAAATAGGAAATATAGGGTGCCATCTGGGACTCAATAAGTCACGAGACTGACAGTCCCCCAGAGACTGAAGTCAAAGTGCTAAACGTGCCCTTCTCTCTCTCTCTCTCTCTCTCTCTCTCTCTCTCTCTCTCTCTCTCTCTCTCTCTCTCTCTCTCTCTCTCTCTCTCTCTCTCTCTCTCACTCTCTCTCTCTCTCTCTTTCTTTCTCTCTCTCTCTCTCTCTCTCTCTCTCTCTCTCTCTCTCTCTCTCTCTCTCTCTCTCTCTCTCTCTCTCTCTCTCTCTCTCTCTGTCTCTCTCTCTCTCTTCTCTCTCTCTCTCTCTCTCTCTCTCTTTCTCTCTCTCTGTGGGTTAGAAGATCTTAATCATCAAATACAGACAAACAGACAGACAGACAGACAGACAGACAGACAGACAGACAGACAGAAACAGAGACTGGAGTCAAATAGTCCTGTTCATCCTTATTTTCCAGATTTATTCAGACAGATTGGAAATTATAGGGGGCTACATTTACATGTAGCAGACGCTCTTCTCCAGAGCGAATTACAGGAGCAATTAGGGTAAAATGCCTTGCTCAAGGGCACAGACAGAGTGTTAGCTACCACTCAGCCACCACTCTATATTGTAGGTCCTGATTGATACATGATGAATAGGGAACTGTAAAGACCATGTTGTAAGGACCATAGTGAGTCCAATCTTTGTCTTTCTACTCTCTACTCCAGATTAGGTTTGGGATCAATTCCTTCCTGTCAATATAGGATTCAAATGCAATTCATGAACTGAAAATGACTAATAATTGTCACAAAATGTGTGAATTGAATGTAAATTCCCTATCCTGAGTTAACGGAGTTGGAATGAGATTGAGCCCCGGCCCTGTGTCAGTTTCTTTTGGCTCAGTGTATCTGCACATGTTCCTGTGGCAGCTGAAGAGTTAAGGGTGCTGCTGCTGAGCCAAAATGACAAACCTGGCCTAATTTCAACAGCCTTAACAGAACTGGATCTTTCCAGTCCACACATTGTGAGACCACGGCACACACCGCTCAGTCAGAATCAACCGTCACACACAGACACTGTAATGTCGCTTCATGCAGAGACAGACGTGAAAGGATTTCCCCAAATTACACCCTATTTCCTATATAGTACCATAGGGCTCTGGTAAAAAATGTAGTGCACTGTATATGGAATTGCAGGGTGCACAACATGTGAAGGTAAACTAATACAGCCAGGAACTCACTCTCTGCCATGTGCACACAAAACCCCACTGCAGATTTAGAAGCATTCACTAGACTGTCCCTCCATATCTGTCCAACCGTTCGCACTTTTGGGACTATTGAACAAAGTCAAGCATAACCCAAGTACATCTTGAATGGACAATGTATTTGACCCAGGTGTGATCAATTAGTTCGATATGGGTTCACAATGTGACACATCTAGGATTTGTCATTGTTACTTTGGTAAAGAGGGTGAATGATTTGATATAATCTGGGCATCGGTATAATCTGGGCCTGTATATAGCCTCGCTACTGTTATTTTATTGTCGCTCTTTAATTATTTGTTATTTTTCTATTTTCTTCTTTTAAATTTAAATGTTTCATTTATGTATTCTTTTTACCTCAGTTTATTTTAGTAAATACTTTCTTAACACTTATTTTTCTTAAAACTGCATTGTTGGTTAAGGGCTTGTAAGTAAGCATTTCACTCTAAGGTCTACACCTGTTGTATTCGGCGCACGTGACAAATAACATTTGTTTCGATTTGATTTGACTATAGAATACAACACAACCATGAGAGTCTCCATCTGCCAGATGGAACACTAGTCCCTATAAAGTGAGGGCACTACATTTCACCAAAGCTGGCTCTGGTCAAAAGTAGTGCACTATGATGGGAATAGGGTGCCATTTGGTCCTGTCCTACTCACACTACACTTTTATCACACGGAGCCCTGCTCAGCACGAGGGGGTTACAAGTGACTTCCGTCGCTCTGCTAGCTTGCTAGCCCCGGCCCGCTAGCTGCCTGAATCACTGTGTCTCTGGCCCGCCAAGCCACTCACTGGACCCCTATGATCACCTGGCTACGCATGCCTCTCCCTAATGTCAGTATGCCTTGTCCATCGCTGTTTTGGTTAGTAATTATTGCCTTATTTCACTGTAGAGCCTCTAGCCCTGCTCAATAGGCCTTAGTTAACCCTTTAGTTCCACCTCCCACACATGCGGTGACCTCACCTGGTTTAAATGATGATTCTAGAGACAATATCTCTCATCGTCACTCAATGCCTAGGTTTACCTCCACTGTATTCACATCGTACCATACCTTTGTCTGTACATTATGCATTGAATCTATTCTTCCGTGCCCAGACACCTGCTCCTTTTACTCTCTGTTCCGAACGTACTAGACAACCAGTTCTTATAGCCTTTAGCCGTACCACTATCCTACTCCTCCTCTGTTCGTCTGGTGATGTACAGGTTAGTCCAGGCCCTGCAGTGCCTAGCTCCACTCCCATTCCCCAGGCGCTCTCATTTGTTGACTTCTGTAACCGTAAAAGCCTTGGTTTCTTGCATGTTAACATTAGAAGCCTCCTCCCTAAGTTTGTTTTATTCACTGCCTTAGCACACTCCGCCAACCCGGATGTCCTAGCCGTGTCTGAATCCTGGCTTAGGAAGACCACCAAAACCCCTGAAATTTCCATCCCTAACTATAACATTTTCTGACAAGATAGAACTGCCAAAGGAGACGGAGTTGCAATCTACTGCAGAGATAGCCTGCAGAGTTCTGTCTTACTATCCAGGTCTGTGCCCAAACAATTTGAGCACCTACTTTTAAAAATCCACCTTTCCAGAAACAAGTCTCTCACCGTTGCCACTTGCTATAGACCAACTTCTGCCCCTAGCTGTGCCCTGGATACCATATGTGAATTGACTGCCCCCCATCTATCTTCAGAGCTCGTGCTGTTAGGTGACCTAAACTGGGACATGCTTAACACCCCAGCCATCCTACAATCTAAGCTTGATGCCCTCAATCTCACACTTTTTATCAATGAACCCACCAGGTACAACCCCAAATCCGTAAACACGGGCACCCTCATAGATATCATCCTAACCAACCTGCCCTCCAAATACACCTCTGCTGTCTTCAACCAGGATCTCAGCGATCACTTCCTCATTGCCTGCGTCCGTAATGGGTCTGCGGTCAAACGACCACCCCTCATCACTGTCAAACGCTCCCTAAAACACTTCAGCGAGCAGGCCTTTCTAATCGACCTGGCAAGGGTATCCTGGAAGGATATTGACCTCATTCCATCAGTAGATGATGCCTGGCTATTCTTTAAAAGTGTCTTCCTCACCATCTTAAATAAGCATGCCCCATTCAAAAAATGTAGAACCAGGAACAGATATAGCCCTTGGTTCACTCCAAACCTGACTGCCCTTGACCAGCACAAAAACATACTGTGACGTACTGCACTAGCATCGAAAAGCCCCCGTGATATGCAACTTTTCAGGGAAGTTAGGAACCAATATACACAGGCAGTTAGGAAAGCAAAGGCTAGCCTTTTCAAACAAAAATGTGCATCCTGTAGCACAAACTCCAAAAAGTTCTGGGACACTGTAAAGTCCATGGAGAAAAAGAGCACCTCCTCCCAGCTGCCCATTGCACTGAGGCTAGGAAACACTGTCACCACCGATACATCTGCGATAATTGAGAATTTCAATAAGCATTTTTCATTTTGGCCATGCTTTCCACCTGGCTACCCCTACCCCAGTAAACAGCCCTGCGCCCCCCACAGCAACTTGCCCAAGCCTCCCCCATTTCTCATTCACCCAAATCCAGATAGCTGATGTTCTGAAGGAGCTGGAAAAAAATCTGGACCCCTACAAATCAGCAGAGCTAGACAATCTGGACCCTCTCTTTCTAAAATTATCCGCAGAAATTGTTGCAACCCCTATTACTAGCCTGTTCAACCTCTCTTTCGTATCGTCTGAGATCCCCAAAGATTGGAAAGCTGCCCTCTTCAAAGGGGAGACGCTCTAGACCCAAACTGCTACAGACCTATATCTATCCTACCCTGCCTTTCTGAGGTCTTCGAAAGCCAAGTTAACAAACAGATCACCGACCATTTAGAATCCCACCGTACCTTCTCCGCAATGCAATCTGGTTTCCGAACTGGTCATGGGTGCACCTCAGCCACGCTCAAGGTCCTAAACAATATCATAACTGCCATCGATAAGAGACATTACTGTGCAGTCGTATTCATCAACCTGGCCAAGGCTTTCGACTCTGTCAATCACCATATTCTTATCGGCAGACTTAACAGCCTTGGTTTCTCAAATGACTGCCTCGCCTGTCCAGCATCACTACTCTGGACGGTTCTGACTTAGAATATGTGGACAACTACAAATACCTAGGTGTCTGTTTAGACTGTAATCTCTCCTTCCAGACTCACATTAAGCATCTCCAATCGAAAATTAAATCTAGAAACGGCTTCCTATTTCGCAACAAAGCATTCTTCACTCATGCTGCAGAACATACCCTCGTAAAACTGACCATCCTATCGATCCTTGACTTCGGCGATGTCATTTACAAAATAGCCTCCAACACTCTACTCAGCAAATTGGATGCAGTCTATCACAGTGCCATCTGTTTTGTCACCAAAGCCCCATATACTACCCACCACTGCCACCTGTATGCTCTCGTTGGCTGGCCCTCGCTTAAAGTCTTTGCTAGGTAAAGCCCCGCCTTATCTTAGCTCACTGGTCACCATAGCAGCACCCACCCGTAGCACGCGCTCCAGCAAGTATATTTCACTGGTCACCCCCAAAGCCAGTTCCTCCTTCGGCCGCCGTTCCTTCCAGTTCTCTGCTGCCAATGACTGGAACAAACTGGAAAAATATCTCCCTCACTAGCTTTAAGCACCAGCTGTCAGAGCAGCTCACAGATCACTGCACCTGTACATAGCCCATCTGTAAATAGCCCATCCAACTACCTCATCCCCATACTGTTATTTTTTTTTTAAATGCTCCTTTGTACACCAGTATCTCTACTTGCACACTCATCTTCTGCACATTTATCACTCCAGTGGTTAATTATTTAGCCACTATGGCCTATTTATTGCCTTATACCTCCCTTATCCTACCTATTTGCATTCACTGTATATTTACTTTTTCTATTGTATTATTGACTGTATGTTTGTTATTCCATGTGTAATTATTCTTGGCCAGGTCGCAGTTGTAAATTAGAACTTGTTCTCAACTAGCCTACCTGGTTAAATAAAGGTGAAATAAAAAAATATATATATTAAAAAACCTTCCTGGTCCTGTCCCACTTCTCTCCCTTCTGCTCCCTTCAGGTTGGTCTTGTCTGGTCTGCTGGACTCAATCCCCCTCACCCCTGCCAGCCCTGGGGTCAAAGGGGACTGTTGACCTCTGACTTCCTGTCAGCAATTTAGTCAGCCGGTAATGAGCATGGCGCCTGACCACAAAGAATAGCTGTTTTATAGATGTCTGTCTTGGTCTGTTCTCTCTCTCTGCGTGTGTGCATGTGCGTGTGTGTGTGCATGTGCGTGTGTGTGTGAGTATGTGTGTCAATCCGTCCGCCATCTAAGTGCAGCTACAATGACGGTGATGAATAAACCAAGCCAACCTTTTTATTAAGTTTATTCTACACCTCTTTAAACATCCTCCTCACACTACACTTCCTGGTCCTGTCCTCCTCACACTACAATTTCTGGTCCTGTCCTCCTCACACTACAATTTCTGGTCCTGTCCTCCTCACACTACACTTTCTGGTCCTGTCCTCCTCACACTACACTTCCTGGTCCTGTCCTTCTCACACTACACTTCCTGGTCCTGTCCTACTCACACTACACTTTCTGGTCCTGTCCTACTCACACTACACTTTCTGGTCCTGTCCTCCTCACACTACACTTCCTGGTCCTGTCCTCCTCACACTACACTTCCTGGTCCTGTCCTCCTCACACTACACTTTCTGGTCCTGTCCTACTCACACTACACTTCCTGGTCCTGTCCTCCTCACACTACACTTCCTGGTCCTGTCCTCCTCACACTACACTTCCTGGTCCTGTCCTCCTCACACTACACTTCCTGGTCCTGTCCTCCTCACACTACACTTCCTGGTCCTGTCCTCCTCACACTACACTTCCTGGTCCTGTCCTCCTCACACTACACTTCCTGGTCCTGTCCTCCTCACACTACACTTTCTGGTCCTGTCCTACTCACACTACACTTTCTGGTCCTGTCCTCCTCACACTACACTTTCTGGTCCTGTCCTCCTCACACTACACTTCCTGGTCCTGTCCTCCTCACACTACACTTTCTGGTCCTGTCCTACTCACACTACACTTCCTGGTCCTGTCCTCCTCACACTACACTTCCTGGTCCTGTCCTCCTCACACTACACTTCCTGGTCCTGTCCTCCTCACACTACACTTCCTGGTCCTGTCCTCCTCACACTACACTTCCTGGTCCTGTCCTCCTCACACTACACTTCCTGGTCCTGTCCTCCTCATACTACACTTCCTGGTCCTGTCCTCCTCACACTACACTTCCTGGTCCTGTCCTCCTCACACTACACTTCCTGGTCCTGTCCTCCTCACACTACACTTCCTGGTCCTGTCCTCCTCACACTACACTTCCTGGTCCTGTCCTCCTCACACTACACTTCCTGGTCCTGTCCTCCTCACACTACACTTCCTGGTCCTGTCCTCCTCACACTACACTTCCTGGTCCTGTCCTCCTCACACTACACTTCCTGGTCTTGTCCTACTTGCAATACACTTCCTGGTCCTGTCCTCCTGATTGAACACACTACATGTCCAGGTCCTGTCCTCTTGACTGAACACACTACATTTCCAGGTCCTGTCCTCCTCACACTTCCAGGTCCTGTCCTCCTGACTGAACACACCACACTTCCAGGTCCTGTCCTCCTGACTGAACACACTACATTTCCAGGTCCTGTCCTCCTCACACTACACTTTCTGGTCCTGTCCTACTCACACTACACTTTCTGGTCCTGTCCTCCTCACACTACACTTTCTGGTCCTGTCCTCCTCACACTACACTTCCTGGTCCTGTCCTCCTCACACTACACTTTCTGGTCCTGTCCTACTCACACTACACTTCCTGGTCCTGTCCTCCTCACACTACACTTCCTGGTCCTGTCCTCCTCACACTACACTT